>NC_061862.1:120906333-120990206 GCF_907164915.1 Impatiens glandulifera | reverse complement strand
TTTTTAAGTCGTCGTTATTAATCCCCAAATACCTACCACTATCGCTTTGGTCGGCAATGTTGTTCTATATACTGACTGATTTTTTTTCGTCGGCATTTGCCGTCAGTATTAAATCTTTTTTTATAGTGCTCTTTGATCTTGGATCTTCTAGTTCTAGATATGGACCTGGATCGGTAATGAATGATGTGGGTAAGTTTAAGTCTTTCAACCCTCTATCGATATTCCTTCTTGATTGTTCTTAGGAGATGATCATAAACATATTGTCTGATGAGAGAAACATAATAGGAAGACTATCTATATGGGTTGAGAACCTAACCATAATATATCCATTTATCCCTATATTTATTATAGATGTCTAAATAATTCCATAATCTTGATACTTTAATAGATCACTTTAATTGGGCTTTAATATTTATATAATAACAACTATTACACACTTACTAAATAATATATGTACCCAAATATTGGAAATAATTCCAACATCCCTCAGCTCTCGAGCTTCATGTTTCTCCTCCTAAGAGAGATGTCAGGGGTACATTCACCTACTCTTCCAAATACGGATAATTCCATAATAATTAATGTTTTACCTACTCTAGTTCCCCAAATAATATGATTTTTCCTCCACATCGATATGGGGATAAAAGACTTCCCTCTATTCTCAAGGTGAGGCAGGGAATAAAATCTTCAATATCTTGGCTACTCAAGCAAGAAATTGGACTAGCTATTCCTCCAACCCATAGTGGATTCTAAGGGAAAGGCAAAGCCTCACTTACTTGTAGTAGGAAGGTGTTCGTTCGTTGTTGGGACGGGTTCAAATTGGACTTTAGGGAGGATGATTAAAATAGTCACGTCTTCCTGGCATCACTAACTACGGATTTCGAATCAAAGCACGGGCATCTACAACTAAGAGGGAAACTAAGAGGGAATAATATATAAAGAGCCATGTTTGTTTGATTCTATTGATTATTGATTCGACTTGAAATGGGTCATTTTATTAGGCCGAAGCATTTCAGAGAAATATAATTATTTGATTGATCTAAGTTCATGCAACTTTCTATTTTAAAAAATATTCTTTTGGTCAATCCTTGAATTGGATAAAATCCTCTGAAAGAGGAATCGTTCTTTCGAACATATTTTTTCATTTTTATTTAATGACTACTCATTTTTTTTTAGTAAATAATGATAATGAATTGACTAACCAATAGAAAAAATATTTATTGAGAGGGGGTATAAGATAAGTAGACCAAACAAGAATTTTAGGAAAAATATATTTTATATCTCTTTTCCCGTTTTCTAATTTGGAATAATGTAATCGTCTTTGTTATTACTCTAGATCATATAAAACATATTTGTATATTTTATTTATATTCGCTAAATAGATTATCTTGAACTACGCATACATTTCTTTTGGCTAGTTTAAAAAAAACTATTTCAAAAACGAATCAATGATGTCCCTCCATGGATTCACCTATATAAGCCGCAGCTAAAGTTGCAAAAATAAGAGCTTGAATACCACTTGTAAAAAAAACATAACAGATATAAGGACTACTAAGGTACTAAAGAAACAACAACTATTAATTCATCACCTATATAAATATATATATATATATATATATATATATATATTGATTCTTAATTCAAACTTGTAGGTCTTAAATTGGGTTAATTTTATATGTACGAATAGAATAGAAATTAGGTCGATCGTTTATCTTATTTCGATGTCAAATTATTTATATTCGTGAATTTAGAGTCCCATTATAAAATTTTAAAAAATTAAGTTTACACATCTATTACATTTTCGTTCACTATTTTTTTCACCATCGAAGATTCCTCCCCTTCTTACAAACATAAATCTTCAAAATGGTTTCATGATTTTAAGGATTATTGTCTTCCTGCATTTGTAGAAGAATTCGACGAAAACGCTTGAAACTTCGAGTAAATTTAATTGACATGGTAAGTTAATCGGAAATAATTAAATTTTATTTTATGTTTACATTTTTGTTCACTATTTTTTATCAGCATCGATGACTCTTCTCTTTCGGATAATTATTTGAGAACTATATAAAATCGTTAAATTGTTCCTTAATTGTAAGGATTCTTATCTTTGTGCGTTTGTATAAGAAATTTGACGAAGATTTTGGTTCTAATTATTGGATCTTCTAAGAACGATTATGAAGAAATGAAACTTTTGAAAATTTGAAAGGACAATAATATTTGTTAAAGAAGAAAATTCGTAAGATTCTCAAGTGTTCTATATTAACCTTTACAAACAACTTTTATAAATGAGTAATTAGCCCAGAAACTCTAAATTATTTATAAATATAGGCACAATCCCATTAATAATTAAATAAGCCATAATTGCATAAAATACAATAAAGACCAAAAACTTTCAATTTGTTGACAATCAATGCTTAGACTCACAATCTCCCCCGTAAGCTTGATTTGGTTCGAGATTCCTCACGACGAGCAGCTTTCGTATATACACGAATTTGACTCTTTCTAATGCCTTGATGAGAATGTATGGATGTTGTTCTCTAGTACTTATGAACTCTAAAATGATCAGTCAGTTCTCGACACATTCACGGATGAAGTGGAACTGAGTGTCGATGTACTTGTTGTGTCCATGAAACACTATATTCTTTATTAATGCTATTGCGGACTTGTTGTTAATATAAAGGGTTACTGGACTCGACTAACATTAGAACACCTCACTCAACAAGTTTCTCAGCCAAAGTCCATGACACGACGCTTCATTGGTTGCCATAAACTCCACCTCACATGAAGATAAAGCAATAGTTCGCTGCATTTGAGATTTCCAGGAGATCAAATTCCTGTTGAGATAAAACACCATCCATCTAATGCTTTTTCTATTGTTTGTGTCACCGACTAGGTCTCTATTAGTAAAACCAATGAGTTCTTCAACTTCTCGTCCTCTTCTTAACTAAATCCCATAGCTCGTCGTTCCCTTCACAAAACGAATAATGTGTTTTACTTCTTGTTGGTGTAGAGTGGTAGGCTACTCCATGTATCAATTCACTATGCCAACTACATAAGATATATTAGATCATGTGTGCATCAAGAACCTGAGACACCCGACGTTATACTTATACTCCTTCAGATCCACTAAGCATCTTTCCACATCCTTTCTGAGTTGCAACTTTTCTTCCATCAAGTACTTGTTCGAGTTGCAATCCTCCATTGCAAATTGTTTCAACACCTTCTTCGCATTAGTTTCCCAATTCACCTCGATGCTATCTTTCTTCTAGTTCACCTTGATACCAAGATAGTATAAAAGTAGCTCGAGATTACTCATCTTGAACTCCTTCATCATTTGTTTTTTGAACTCCTCAACAGCCTTGATGCTTGATCTTGTGACGATCAAATCATCGACATATACGCCAACAATGAGTACTTCTTTCCCATGGTTTCTCGTGTGCACAGTCTTCTATTGAGAATATTTCATGAAGCCGAAACTCCTCATTCTCTTATTGAGACAAGTGTTTCATTCCCTTGGTGCTTGACATATTTTGTAAAGAACCTTGTATAACTTGTACACCTTGTGCTATTTATTTTTGATGATGAAGCCTTCAGGTTGAGCGACGTAGACTTCTTCGATGTCACCATTGAAAAATGTTAATTTGACATCCAAGTGGTGGATCTCTCATCCATGGTGAGCTGCGATGGTAAGAATTAGTCTGACTATGTCAAGTTTCTCTACCATTGCAACGGTCTCCTCAAAGTCAACGCCTTGCTTCTGCGCTTAGTCTTTCATTATCAGTCTCTCTTTGTACTTGAGGATGTTGCCTTCATTGTATCTTTTCAACTTGAAAACCCACCTTAAATTTATGGTCTTGTGATCGGGTGGTAAGTCGGTGAGCTCCCATGTCTCGTTCTTCCTGATGGACTCGAGCTCTTTCTTCATGGCCTCATACCACAACTCTTTGATTGTCGCGTCGTGATATGTTGTTGATCCGTTGGTGGTGAGAAACAACAATTCATCACGATCCATCTCTATTAGTGGTGTCTCAGCATAAACATCTCGTAGAATTCCAAACTCCATAGAATTTTGTAAGAACTTTTTGTTGTCATTGCACCACTCTCACTTCTTCTCCTGCTCGAATATGGCATCTCTACTCACACAAAATTTCCCACAAGCTGGATCAAGAAACCTGTATGTCTTGCTTCCGTCTTCAAACTTCACATTTTCAGTAATTTTTTCGTCGAAATCATTGAGCTTCTCTCGATGGCCCTTCATATGGTTGCTTACTCTATTGTCAAAGTACCACACATCGGTGTGATTACACTCATCGCCACTTACGAGAAGTTTCTCCATGACTTTCTCTTAATTGACAAACACCACCTCTAGTTCCTCCTTGAACGGTTCTTGCACAAACTCTTCAAGGTTTGTCTCCTCGTCTCTGGAAAAGTATTCGTCACTCCCTCAATAAACATTAATACTAGCTCCTCGTCATAAAATCTAGTGAGGCTTGCATCATCGTCTTCAAGAAAAGGATTCATCACTACCTCAACAAACATTAATGATGGCTCCTCGTCATAGAAGCTAGTGAGGTTTGCCTCATTGCAAGACCTTTTATTAGGAAACTGAGACGTGTGGTGCCCAAACTTTTGACAAGATAAAACACTTCATTGTGCTCTTGTCTTTGCGGGGCTTAGTGTCTTCTTGTCGAGGTGAGCTTTCTCCATGACCTCGACCTTCACCTCTCCCTTTGCCACGACCTCGATTATCTCCACCATTATCGTTGTGACTCGAAGATCCAAAAGAAAAATCGGTTTATCCATTTGTCTTCATTCGTGACATCCATTCATCATGCGTGATCAATAAGTGCTCCTCCTCCTAGTCTCCGTGGCCGCAAAGTCTCTCCTTGTGGACTTTTAGACGACCGACGATCTCCTCAACGGTCATATTCTTGAGGTCACAAAATTGCTGGATTGCTATAATAATTTGCATGTATATTTCTGGTACGGCTCTAAAGAACTTCTTGACGACGGAGATCTCCTGCATCTTCTCTCCCAACGAGCGGATACCAGTCACGATGAATGTGAATTTCATGGCGAAATCATCCACGATTCCCCATTCTTTATGCGAATCGCCTCGAATGTTGTCTTCAAAGTTTGCACTTTTGCATTCTTGACTCTCTTCACTCCAAAATGCATTATCTTTAACGTCTCCCATGCTAGCTTGGCAGATTCCTTCTCGGCCACCGTGAGAAGGACGTCTTTGGGGAGAGCTTGATAGATGACGGTAAGAGCCATTCTATCCTTCTATTCGTCAATCTCGTCGAACATCACGACTTCCCACACTCCTTAAATTTACCCGCATCTTCAATGCCCACACCGAGTAGTTACTCTTCGTGAGTAACGGATAGGAGAGCATCACGTTCCCTTCTCTTCCAATTATCATATCTGCCGCATCTCTAGTTGATTTTGATGACATGTTCTTTAGATAGGCTTTGATACCAAATGTTGGTTCTGATTATTAGATCTTCTACGAATAGTTATGAAGAATAAAACTCTAGAAAAACTGGGAAGGACAATAATATTTATTAAAGAGGAAAAATCTTGAGAGTCTTAAGTGTTGTATATTAATCTTTACAAACAACCCTTATAAATGAGTAATAGCCTAGAAACCCTAAATTTCATATATATATATATGTCCAAGCTCATTAATAATTAAATAAGCCCTAATTGCATAAAAGACAATAAAGGATAAGAACTTTCAATTTTCTGATAATCAATGCTTAGACTCAAAGAAGAATGCTCGAATTTTCGAGTATATCTGATCGACATGATAAATTATTGCAAACACTGATATCATCATCTTCGAATCGAAAAAATTAAATTAAACAGATTCAAACCTCTTTGTGGGTTTACTGATTTTATTTTTCATATCTAGTTAAGTATGATCTTTTTTTTCAGTCAATTTGTTACTCTCAAAGATTCTCTCATTTTGTCAATTGCTTCATAACTGTGTAAATCATTAGAAGGGTTCCTTGATTTTAAGGATACTCATCTTCTGTGTTTGTAAGAGAAATTCAACGAATATTTTGCGTAGATTCTAATGACATGATAAATTATTGTAAACACTACTATCGTCCTTTAGGAATTGGAAATAATTAAATTAAGTGTATTTGTATGAGTTTTAAATACCTCCCTGAAAAATATCTCAATTTTTAAAAGTAAATATAAAATATAAATCTCTTCTGAGTATTTTGAAATAATTTAATTAAATCAAATCCGGACAATGGTCTAAATGTCGCTACCTAAGTTTCTCACAAAATTAGAAATATTTTAACGTGTAAAAATTATTATTATCTTTGGAAAAGAAATTCCTTAAGGGTTCGATGTTTAGTTATACGTGAGAAAAGACATCGACGTTTTGTCTCACGCGTCTGTTAGAACCGGTCTTTACTTCTAATATTTTGACCATTTTTATAAAAAATATTGTACACTTATTTTAATCCCTTTATTTTTTTCAAACTTCACTAGTCTAAAATAAATATCCTAATACCCTAATCTAATCTTAGGCTGTGTTTGTTAGATAGTATTAACCTGTAGATATATGATAAGAATACTAACAGTAAATTTGAATAGATGTTTGGTTGAAATAATTTATATAAATAGTGTTAAATGTTATATAATTTATACATCATATTAGACAAACATGTACCTAATCATACCAGTTACAAAGCATTATAAAAGAAATATTTCCATAATTTACCCTTATATTTTTTAGGTAGAGGGTGATGAGGTTTAGGCCGTGGATTTAGTCACGGTAGAAGAGGCGATGACCTGGAAAGAGGTAGGCGTCGTGGACCTCGTCAGGAGGAGGAAGAGAAATGGGTTCCCTTCACTAAGCTTGGACGATTGGTAAAAGAGGGAAAAATCCGAACCCTTTAACAGATCTATCTCGATTCTCTTCCTATCAATTAACATCTGATAATCGATACATGGTCGGTCCTTCTCTCAAGGATGAAGTTATGAAGATCATGCTTGTGCAGAAACAAACCCGAGTTGGTCAGAGAACTTGGTTCAAGGCCTTCGTTGTCGTTGGAGACAACAACGGTCACATCGGTCTCGGCGTAAAGTGCAACAAAGAAGTTGCCACAACAATTCTTGGTGCTATAATCCTTGCTAAATTATCCGTCATTCCTGTGTTAGAAGGGGTTATTGGGGTAACAAGATTGGGAAACCTCACTCTGTACCATATAAGGTCACTAGTAAATTTGGTTATGTCACCGTACAAATGGTTCCGACTCCTCGTGCCGCTTGTATTTAGGGGCGGAGCCACACAGGGGCTAGGGTGGACTCCAGCCCCACCTAAATTAAAATCTTAAAACAAAATATTTTATATATGTATTTGATATATGACCCTTAGCCTAGTTGGTTAGATGCCTAATTTATGAAGATAAGGTCAGGTAATCAAATCCTAGCCTCACCTTTAATTTTAAAATATTATTTTTATCTAAAATTTAATTCATAATTATTTTATTTTATACTAACAATATTTTCTAATATATAAATAAGATTTATTTATATAAATAACTTTAATTTATTATATTTTAAAATATAATTTTTATCTATAAATTAATTCATAACTATTTTATTTTATACTAACAATATTTTCTAATATACAAAAATTTATAATAATCCATAAATTTTAAATAATATATAAATAAGATTTATTTATATAAATAAAGTATAAAAAATTATATATAAAATAATATAAATCATATAATAATATTATTTATTTTAAAATTATATTTATATAATAATTATACATTATTTTTTTAAATTTATAAGAAAATATAAATTAATATTAATAAACAAGTTAAAATAGTTACATTGGTTTTATTCGATATTTAAATAAAGAATTTGATATCTCTACTCAAAAACCTAACAAATCTCCTAGAATTGATGTTGATATAAATTCTCTTAAACTTGATCCAGCATTACGTATTCCGATATAAAAATATCATTTTAATCAAATGGATGAAATTAGACGAGCTTATATAAGATGAGGTCATATCAACCTATTAAGGATGAGTACCCGCCGACCAAATTTTGAAATCAAAATCGACGGTTCCAAATTCATTGGTTTAAGAAATTTACTTGGTTAGAATACTCTCCTTTGAAAGATGTTGCTTTTTGTTTCCATGTTTCTTTTTTGAACATAAGCAACCCTAAAACCCTACATTTACAATAGATGAATTCAAATATTGAAAGTGATTTAATGATAGGGATAAATGCTCTTTTGTTATGCATATAGAATGTAATATTTCACCACATAATATGGTAGTTGAATATCTTGATAATCTAATGAATATTTTTGTCATATTGACAAAGTACTGAATGCATAGTATTCAGATTAAAAACAAAATAACAAATTACGGCTTACAGCAACTATTGAAAACACTCGGTGGCTCACTTTGCAAGCGTGTGCATTGAGAGGGTATGACGAGTCTCCATCTTCGAATAATCGTGGAAATTTTATTGAAAAAAAACGGAGTATAGAAAATTAAATCTGAGATGCAAGTTGGAGTCAGCCCCAGGTAATTTTTTATCCTGGCTCCGCCCCTGCTTGTATTATTGTTGTTAGGGTTCCAAAAGAAGGTGTTGTAATTTGCTGGTATTGAAGATGTTTTCACTTGCTCACGTGGATCTACCAAGATCCTCGGCAATTTCGTGAAGGCTACATTTGATTGTTTTCTTATGACTTATATGGTTTCCTGACCCCCAAATTTTGGAAGGAAACACGATTCTCGCTATCTCCCCGTTTCAAGAACACACTGATCTCGTATGAAGCCAACAAGGAAACTTATCACGCTCTTGGATGAAACTTTAGAAAGGGTTGATGCTTGATCTATATATATCCATCTGTGATTATTAAAAGTTTCTTTATCATGTACCTCTTTTTGGATAATAATGTTAGGGTTTTTTATTTTCTTTTATTTACTCTTTAAAAACTTGTTAAATTACGTTGCTTTTTTTTAAAAAAATAAATAAATATATTCTTAAACGAGGTAAAAAAAATTATTTATTACTATAGTATGATTTAATATAATGAAAAGAAACTTAATTCTTAAATGAGATCTAAGGAATTTAAGATTTTCCCATGAATAAATAATTAAAAGAATTATATTTGAGAAATAAAGTTTCAATATTTAACATGAACAAAATGTTAAATAAATTTTTGTTAACATAATTTTATAACATAATACAAAATATGTTTACAAATTATAAACAATAAAAAAATTAAATGAATAGAGAAAAATAATAAAAAAAATTAAGTAAATATTAATTTAACAATTAAATTAAGAGAAATGATAAACTCAACGAAGTGTTAGCGAAAGCAAGACCACGAATCCTACGTGGCCTTGCCAAGTGGATAGGAGAGAGAAACAGAAAAATGAAATAAATTGAAACGTTTCATTTCTCCCCAAAACCAAAATCATATTTCTCTCTCTTTCTCTTTCGTTTCATTTCCCCTATTCCCACCGGCGATTCACTTCTTTCATTTTTATCGACTTCTCTTTCGATCGATCAAAATGGTAAGTCTTCTTCCCTTTATCTATCGTTCGTTATCTTCCGTTTATCTTTCGTTTCATACTTCTTCTCGTCTTCAGGCTGGTGTAGTTGCAGGTTCATCATCCGACAAAACAACACCAACTCCAAAGTAAAAACACCATGTATTGATCTTTTTATAATCGAATCTGTTTAACATTGATGGTTTAGTGCATGGTATTAGGGTTAAGATGATTAGGGTTTAGATGATTGGTTTATGGTTTAGGATTTAGCGATTAGGGTTTAACTGCATTTTGAGTTTAGCTGTAGAAACAATTTCAATTAGGGTTGTAAAAAAGAGTCTTTTCTGGTCCAGAAACCACATTTTTTTATCTCGAAACCAGCATTTCTGGTCACGAAACCAGCTTTTCTGGTCACGAAACCAGTATTTCTAGTCACGAAACCATATTTTCTAATCCCGAAACCAGCATTTCTGGTCCCAAAACCAGCTTTTCTAGTCCTGAAACTAACATGTCTGGTTTCGAAACCAACATTTCTGGTTTCGAAACCAGTATTTCTGGACATGAAACCAGCTTTTCTGGTCTCGAACCAACTTTTCTAGTCCCGAAACCAGCATTTCTGGTCCCCAAAACTAGCATTTCTAGTCCCGAAACCAGCATTTCTGTTCCCGAAACTGCATTTCTAGTCCCGAAACCAGCTTTTCTGGTCCCGATTTTTTTTAAACCAAAAATCTTATTTTAATGTTAATTTGATTTGTAGGTCATGTATGAAAATCAAGATATTCTTATTGATCAAGTTAATGAAGAAATGAGATTATTTGAGATCTCTCAAAATGTATAACATGTTGTATTTTAAATATGCTATAAGGACAAATTGTAACATTGTAAATAAAGTTTTTAATTATGTAATTTTTTAGTATAACAACACTGTCTTCAATTATTTTTGATTTTCTAGTATTCATTATAATGTTTCAGATTAAAAAATATTAAAAAAGTGTTTCTACATATCATAAATCAAACAAATATATTTTTTTAAAACAATTCTAAATAATCCTACATCAAACAAGTCTTTATAAAAAAAATTAATGAGTTTTCAATTAATGTGTATTGAAGCTAAATTAACGTGTTTTTTAGGGGAATACGCGTTGACGCTTCTTCATATCACCCTTCTTTTTCATAAAGATCATTTTTTCTTTACTCTCCATTAATGGACTCATTATGATCTCTATAACCAACGATGACATTTTTGTCCATATGATTCATTATTCATTCATTTGTATTAGAGATAGAAAAAATCAATGAATAAACAATCAAGTTTACTGAAATTCTTTGAGCAAAAATTATATATATATGATTGTTCTTTACAATAAACCAACAACACAACTCAAATGTAATATATTTTCCAGACCTCTCCAATAGATCATTGTTATTCTTCATTGTAGACGCTGGGGAAATGATAGTTAACTGCAAAGAAATGAAACAGCCATAAAAGTTCTTATAGAAACCATTTCGGGGCCCGAAATCACCCTACAAAATTTAGGACTAGAAATCACCATAAAATGCTGGTTTCGTGATTAAAAATAGTAGTTTCAAGACCAAAAATGCTGGTTTCGGGACCAAAAATAGTGGTTTCGGGACCAGAAATAGTGGTTTTGAGACTTTTTTACAACCCTAATCCAAATCGATTTAGCAGCTAAACCAAAAATGTAGCTAAAATAGAATATTGATATTTAAATCTCTTACAACCCTAATCTAAATCGATCAGCAGCTAAACCATAAACGTTAAACATAAATATTGATATGACAATCATTTCGAACGGAAGATAAACGAAGAAAAGAAAAAAGACTTACCATTTCGATCGATCGGAAGAGAAGAAGTCGATGAAACGTTTCAGTAAGATCGATAGTGGGTTGAGTTTTGGGGAAATGAAACGAAAGATTAAGAGAGAAATTGTCGTGGGGGTTTTGGTTTTGGGAAAATTGAAACGTTTCATAAACGGAAGAAGTCTTACCATTTCGATCGATCGGAAAAGAAGTCGATGAAAATGAAAAAAGAGAATCACTGATGGGTTTAAGAAAAATAAAACAATAGAGAAAGAGAGAGAATGAAACAAAAGAGAGAGAAAGAATAGGGTTTCGGTTTTGGGGGAAAATAAAAAGTTTCAATTAAATTATTTTTTTTACTTTCTCTCATACCCACGTGGCAGGCCACGTGGGATTCGATGCTTAACTTTCGTGAGAATTTAATTGAGAATATCATTTCTGTTAAATTAAATTTATATAAATATAAAGGGAAAAAATGGCTTTTACACTTTATACAACATTTTTATACTGTAAACCAAATACAAAATTATAAAATCTATACAATTTATAATCCTCATATATATACTTTCATCCAAATACAAATAACATATATAATTTATAAATTTTAATACCCATTTATAATTTATAACCCCTACAATTAATACCTACATAATTAATACTATATAACAAACGCTACCTAAAGGTAATAATAATAATAATAATTATTAAATAAAATAATGTTGACAATAATAATTATTTATTAAATGGATTAATATCATAAAAATGAGAAAAATATTTCAAAGAGGAAATAAAAATTTTGAGTAATGATAGAGAGCGGGAAAGAAATAACAAGAAAAGTGTAGGGAAATGATGTGTCAATCCCTAAGTGGATTAAAAATCTAAAAATTCTCTCTTCTATTAAATTTTCAAACCACTTAGGGATTGACACATCATTTCCCTACACTTTCTTGTCATTTCTTTCCCGCTATCTATCATTGCTCTAAAAATTTATTATATCTATGACTATAAATAAATGAACCCATCAATTTTAGTTTTTGATAGTCCACGTCTGGATACATAAAAAAAAATGTTAAAAATTGAACCACATGTCCTGACTCCTGAATGAAATAAAAAAATATAATTTTGTTAAACAATATTATTTTTAACAGGGCCAGTTCAAGGGTTGGGTTAGGCTATCCACCGACTTGGGCTCACAGACGGACGGATCATCATGTTACGATTTGGGCCATTCACGAATCAGGTCAGTGTGCCTAACTGGATGTGGGCTTTGATAAGGGAATTGGACCCAACATCATGTTCCTTAGGAACCTACATAGAATAGGGATTTCAACATTTCTCCTCCGGTCTTCAATCTCGAATCCGAGCAAACCATGGAACTCCTTGCGACGACAGAAATATTGGATACCATTCGAGGATCGTCATGTGGTCGGTCGATGGACCTCCATCAGAGAAAACGAAACAAGTGGGCGAAAAAACGCAATATATATATATATATATTAAAAAAACTTGATTTTCTTTAACAAAAATCTTCCCTGGCTCATTCCAACTCTTAATATACAAGATAACACCACATCAAAGCTTCATATAATGGATTGCCACTAAAAAATCCGAAAACATAAACGAACATGATCAAGAACAAGCTCAAATAACGGGGATTGATCTAAATTGATCGCAAATCAATCCTTACTTCTCCTCTCAACTTCCTGGATTCACCATTCTTATTCTTATGGAGAGGCTCAAGAACGGCTTACCCGAAATCCAACTAGAATGGATTGAAATTTGAATGGTTTAAAAAATGGGAAATTTGACGAAATGACCCTAAAGAATGCCGTATTTGACTGGGTGACCAGCGCATAAAATTTAATGCGCTAGTGTTCACTTCAATTTTTTTAGACAATTTTACCCCTTTGCGAGACGCAACTGCAATTGCGTTTCGCAACCGAAACCTTATGAAATCCAATTTTTTATAATTTATTTCTTTATTTTCTCTCTCTTCTCGATTTTTTCCTCTCTAAACCCTAAGAGCGGAGACGACTTTCTCTTCTCTTCATCGGCAAAGAACACAACGACGAAGAACACGATTCCGAACAACTGCCAACAGCGAAGAACGAAGAAAAACTTCCAACGGCAAACTGCGATGCCCGAACGGCGAAAGATAATATTACCATTTTTTCGTTTATAGATCAATGTTTTGTGTTTATTTCGTTTATAGAATGGCTTGATTTTTTTAATTGTTTGAATGCAGGTGTTGATAGGCTCTCATGTTGGTTGTGTCTCGCGGTTGATACATGTCGCAATTTATTTCATATTTCTTGGGTTTTATTTGAAGGCGGGTTATAATTTATTTCATATTTCTTCCTTCTCTCTCTCGCATCTGCTCATCTCACTGCTGCCTGCCTCGACGACTCTTCCTACTCGTCTTCTCATTCATTCGTCGTCTTCATAATTAATTAGGTTAGTGTTAGTTTTATTAGTTTTTGTTTTAGGGTTTAACTTTGTTGCGTCTCGATAATGGTTTATGGTTTATGTTAGGGTTATTGTTAGGGTTTAGGCAAATATGGTTGCATTTTGCGAATGGTTTATGTTAGGGTTTAGCTGGTTGCGTCTCGCGGTTGTAGTTGCTTCTCGCGATTGATGGTTGCTTCTCATTTGTTTATATTTGTTGTAAAATATTTTCACCAACAATGTTGTTTTTGTTTTCCCTTTTGTAGATGGAAAACTCCATTGTTCCTGATTTTCCTGGTAGGATTTCTTGGAAATCTGTCCAAACCCTAAAAAAGATTTCTGAGAAGTTTGAAAAGATGGATCTTATGGAGAGGGTTCTTAATTGCCAATTTCAGTATTTATTCAAAGGAGTCCTTGACTTGCTATTCTCATGAACAATAGTTCATATGATGCTGTTTTGGAAGGTTAAGTCCAATTCGAAGAGGATGATTTTCAACGTGAATGGGGAGGAACTAACTTTTGGGATGAAAGAGTATACCTTGATTATAGGCCACAACTTCGACAGATTGCCTGAATTCAAAGACGAATGTCGAGGTTGTCCACCCTTGTTGATAAAATATTTTAAACAAGGAGTTCTACTTTCATCGATCACAATATTGTTGGATTAATGGGAGTCGGTTCTTGATAACCAAGAGAGCTATATTCTTGAGCTGGATCAACTATCTTGGGAATTAGAGAAAAATTTTCCAAGGTGTCGTGCCAATAGTCCTCTATTTTCCTAATCACACAAATAGAAGGATTAGGATTATGAGGACAATCTGAAAAGATTTTGAGACTTAGAAAACGTCTCTATTAGGGTGCTTTGTCCCTCGCGGATGATTTGCCCATTCAAGGTTGTTGGAACAGCTATGTGTCATTTGAATATCCTTTCCGTGCAGATTTCTTCGAATCATGTAGGGATGTATCATAAACCGTGTTGATCCATGTTACAACATGGTTGCGGGAATGACGTCATGTCTTTGGCATTTAAACCTAAACCCATTCTAGGAAATATCTCATTTGACGCATCATTCTGACGGAGGGGAGGTTAAACATATTTAATTAAGGGTATTTGGACAAGTCTTTACCTTCTGAGAAGATTGGTCATATCTCGAATCTACTTAGTTCAACCTCAGGGGTGTAAATGTCGGTAGACCTAATGACTATTGTGGTGTTAGTTGTATCGTTGACTTTGATGACTTGGTCGTTAATGATGAATCTAAGATTTTGGTGTAGGGTGGAGGGTAAAGCCTTATCTTTATGAAGCCATGGTCTTCCTAAGATCAAGTTATATGAAGGCTAACCACTCGTATGGTGCACTTGAAGCAACCCATTATCTCGCGGAGTGAGATGTCAAAACCTCTATTGAGATTAGATCCATTGTCTATCAAGACCATCATAATGGTCTTTCCCTCCATTTGCAAAAAATGTAGAGGGCTTTGTAATGATTTGTTTTGGTTGATGGAAGATCATTGTCTTCAAATCCATCATGTTGTGTTGTGATCTAGGGACGTTGGCCTTGCCTAACTCATTGATGACTGGTTTTTTATGCTCGATAGAGTACATTAGGATCTCCCAAATGAAATGTTGGTATTTGTCCTTTTTAGTTGATTTAGGAGGTTGTCTCCTAGGTTAAGATCTCTAGGCTCATCTTTCCTTCTAGTTCCTACAGGAAACTAGGAGGTGGATAGAAAGTTATCCGGTGTGGTTTTTATGAAACTGGGTTGGAAATCCGTTCCACCACATGTTTCAGCGATGTCTATCGGGGCGTAGATTTAGGCAATCGTTATTGACGTCCACACCAAGCATTCTCGTACTTTCCCAAGAATGGTCTGTCTGTTCTTGTGGAAAGGAGTTTGATGAGATTCTTTTCCTAGAGAATCTTTATCACTTGACTCAAAAGAATTCCAAAATCGTCAAAGACTTTAAGAGATCTAAGTGCCTTCGGAAGCGTGGTTTTGGTAGGAGTGATTGTACCTACTTTAGGACATAGAGACTTTCTTGGGCTCGCCTTTTGAGGCGATTGCTCATGCCAAGTAGTGGTTACCTGGTGCACTTCAGTATTTTTCTTTCTCGGGAAACCACTTGGGGGTGGGGTCGCTTTGACTCTTTTCCCTCTTTCCCTTCTTTCTCGATAGTGTCATCGAGGTTATTGTCAGTTTTTAGCAGTTTCTTCATAGTCTTGAAGGTTTTGACGGAAAATCCAACAGAATATCGTCCGTTAACATTTTCTAGAATCACGATTTATCGTTGTTCGCTTGGGAGAGAATCGATTTCCTCAGTGTCTTCTTTCAATAAATATGGATAATTTCTCATTTTCTCCCTATTTGATGTTCTTCAACCACTTTTTTGGACGTTCGAGGTTGAGATGTATTTAGAAGCGTTTTATGCACGTTGCAGCTAGTTCTTCCATGCTCTGTAGATAGACTATATTTTTCTAGTAATTCCAGCGCGAAACAGCTTCATCAAGATACTAGGGGAATAAATAGAGAATGATTGGTACTCCAAGTCACAATGGGGCCATTATGAAGGCGTACATTTTGAAAAAGACCGACGAGTCGCTTTTTCTTATGTACTTAGATAGAGCTGGAAACTTGACGCCTACCAGAATAACTACTCGCTCAACAACTTTTATAGCATCTTTCTAGTCATGATGTTCTTCGGTACTTTTGCCCTTAGCTAACTTGTTTAGTTGGGTTTGCTTCTCTACTTGCATGGTTTGACTTCGAACTCCAAATACTCTCAAGTAAAGTTCTCTTACAGGATCTACTGTTCCAAAGTATGTTGAGCGACCCGGAACTTGAGAGTATATTGGATGTTTCCCCTTACGGCGATATTCGCGCGGAGGCGTTCGACTTTATCGAGTCTAAGGTCGAACCCGTAAGCGCGATGCGGCATAATGTTTCACAAAATATCTTGGACGGTGAGGTACTATATCAAGGACTGGCTAGATGTTGGTACCACGACTTCTCTATTAGATTTGACCAGGAGGAGGAAAGGACCTAGCTTTTTGGCATTCATATTCCGTTAGTGGTGGTTGATCAGACGCTGAAATTTTCTTTTCTTGTGTTCCCAGGGGATTGATTACCTCCTCATTTTGTACCCGTGTAGTTTTGTTGATATCCTCTTCAGAGTCTTCGTAAAGAGAGACTTGTTCTTAAGATTGTTGACCAGTAGGACGGGTTTTAATGGGAGTGAACATAACCGAAATTGTCTAGTTAGAAAATCGAGGATAATGGGGGTATGAGTTAGGATGTAGACGAAAAATTTTCATTAGTTAAAGAGGTTGTGATCAACGCGAGTTACTCCGTTACATGTTGCAAAGTCTCATTCATTTCCCTGAATTCGGCCGTTGAGATCGTTTCAGGTACGGAAAGTTCTTCGACAATCTGGTGGCATATAAAATGTCCAATTATTGGATATCTCTTTTTAGGGGCAGTGTCGGCTTGTCGTAGTCATGGACTGTTGCGAAAAGAAAGAGATGAGGGTTTAGTAGTTGTAACAAAGTACAAATGTAATGCATATACATATAAAATGAATCCTAGAGAATGAGCATCTCTTTTTGTGATTCGATTAACAAACATAGAGTTTTGTATTCACATACTCGCTTAGTTTGTTACATACATGATTCTTTTGTTGATATTTTACAGAGAGAGTCTAAAACGAAAAAAGTTTAGGATTACATACTGGTAGTTCTACTGTAGCATGTCCCCACACTAGAAGCTCCTTCTTTATTTTTCTTTACCCTTTCGTATTCTTTAAGAATTATGCTCATGTAGTTCGTTCGCTCTTTTGGAATATCCATCTAAGAGGCGTTACGCCATTTCTCGAGGTATCTCGAATAGACCTTGTGATCGATTGGCCTGTCTATAGCGATGACATTTAGGGCGCATAAAGTCACAACTGAATGGTTTATAGAGGTCATGAGTGTAGTAGAACGTAATCCATTCTAATCCTAAAAGCATAATCATGAGTTTGTCATTCATCATGTATGCCATTTTCTTAATGGGGTACTATGGGAGCAAACTCTTGACTTCATCATTCTAGACAGGTCTAATGAAACGAGAAAAAAAACCACGAGTTTAAGAGATCATTCTAGACAGGCCTAGAATGATTTTGAAGTCGTAACATTCTGATTAACATAAATGAATTATCTGATTACAATGCTTTCAATTCTAGTGAATTTAAAAATGGTAAATTTCAGTTCTTGCAGATATTTCAGTTCTACTCCGTGCTTTGAATTCTTCTCCACGTTCTCGCGAGGGCGCTGCAATCCGATATAATATCTTTCCATAACTCTTCAACGCTCATGCGGGTTCTGCCATATACCCTTGCATTCCGTTCTTGTTAAATGTTTTACACCACTGCTCTAAAACCGAACTTGAACATGTTTCTTGCAAATCTATTTCCCTTGACTTTCAGTAGTGTCGCTTCTTTGATTTCATTTCATTCGCTCGGGAAACTAATCAGCTCCAGACTTTTATAGAATTTGTCCCAAAGCTCTAAAGCAATACAGCAAGGTCCGAATAGGTGATCTATGGTTTCTTCATTTCCTCTTCATAGAAGACAGTTCGCGTCTGGGATGCTCATATACTTACTAATACGATCACGAGTGCTGAGTCTATCCCAGAAGGCGAGCCATAGGATGAACTAGTGTCGAAGGATAATCTTCGTTGACCATACAAGAGGATCACATTCTACTTTCTGTGCTTTTTCTCGGGTTACCTCCCATATTTTCTTTGATACCAGCTTCCCATTGTCCACAACTTTCCATTCATGAATATTCGGTTTGTCGTGTAGTTGTATGTTACTTATATGATCAAGTATCCTCTGTCCTTCTGGATTTCTTATCAGGAGTGAGTCCCAATTCCCGTCTTTAATGTCTCTGATTTTCGCTTCTACGCAGTCCCTTCTGATACGAGTATTTTGAAACTCCTTCTTATGGATGATAGGCTGGTTTTCAAACCAGGGGTCGTTCCATAATAGAGTGTCTTTCTCATCCCTAGTCGGATGTCATAAAGATCTGCAATTTCGTATTTCATAAAAAACCTCGTATGCACCCATTTGATCCATAGTGAATCCTGATTGCGCTCTAAAGCCCATAGATGCTTGAAGGTGAGAGCTTTGTTCCACTCGATACAGTTCTTCAAGCCGATGCCTCCCTCGTCCTTCGGTTTGTAGAGAGCGGTCCATTTGACTTTCTTTCCTCCTCTTCCGCTACTACCCTAAATAAAGTTCCTCATCGGCGTGTCGAGCTCCTTCATTACCTTCTTCAGAATGACCATCTTCTGTGTCTAGTAGCCAACTATGCCCATGACCACGGTTTTGATAATTTCGACCCTCCTTGCATAAGAAAGTTTTTTTCCTTCCCATCCAGATATCATGTTTTTTACCTTTTCAATCAGCGACTTATAGTGTGAGATCTTGATCTTCTTCGCTGTTAATGGAATTCCTAAGTACCTTACGGGAAAGCTGTCTTCCTTGATGCCCATGATGTTGAAGATGTTCTATTTTGTTTCGTCCTTCACACCTCCATAAAATGCCACAATTTTGTTTTCATTATTATTTAAATATGTAACCTCAGAAAAGAACGTTAATGCAGCTCTAATAGTTTTAATGGAATTAATGTCTGCGTGCGCTAGAATGAAAAAATTGTCATCAAAGCATAAATGGGTTACCTCCTCTACCTCACAGAATGGGTGAAAGATGTATGGACGATTCTTTCGGAAAATTGCGAAGATGCTCTCAAAGATCGTCATGATAGCTACGAAAATGTAAGAAGAGAGGGGGTCCTCTTGCCTTACCCCATTTTCCCCTTTGAACTAGCCTCCGTGACTCCATTGACGCTAACAACAAAGTAGGATGATGAAACGCACTGCATAATCCAATCAATAAAAATTATAGGAAAACCAAAAACAACTAGAAAGTCCTAAATGATATCTATTTTGAAAGCCACTGTCGGGGATATTTTCTTTTTCCCGTAGCCTTTTAAAAGGCTCGTCATGAGAAGAATATTATGAGAGATTGTTCTACCGATGATGAATGCAGATTGGTTAAGATTTATAATTTTTCCTATGACATTTTTAAATCGTTTAGAAATGATTTTTGAAATTATTTTATAAATCACATTGCAACAGAAATTGGTCTGAAATCTTGTACTTTCTCGGGTACCATAGTTTTGGGGATCAAGGTTAGGACCGCTGTATTTCATTACTTTAACATCTTCTTGTTCTTGAAAAACTCTAAAATCCCATCAGTAACGTCTTTACCCACAACTGACCAATTTTCTTTGAAGAACTGTGCATTAAAACGATCAAGACCCGGGCTTTTATTCCCATCAATACTAAATAGAGCTTCTTTAACCTCAACCCTTGTGACCACCCTTATCAGCTCACGACTATCTTCTGCAGAGATTTTCCTATCAATAATATGATATAAGGTATTCATGTGACTTTAATGCTGCTTTTTTGTACCCATAAGCTGCTTATAGAAATCGATAGTCAAATCTTGTACACCCTTTTGACCCTGAACATATTCACCATCATCATTCTTCATCTTATATACATTTTTTCTCATGTTTCTAGCCTTGCATTTTCTGTAGAAGAAAGCTGTGTTTTTGTCACCCAACGAGAATTAGCTCTGTCTTGATTTCTGTCTAACAAAATTCTCTTCAAGCTGACTCAGCTTCCTGAAGTTTTCAACATCATCCCTTTCTGTTTCATTGAGTTGTTCATCACTATCATCACTTAATAACATTTTTTGAACTTTTTTCAGTTCTTCTCTAGCAGCCAGAACTCTATTAGAGATATTTCTAAACTTCTTCTTGTCAAAGCTTTGAAGACAATTCTTCAAGAGTTTAAGTTTCTTAGAAACACTATACATGTTGGATCCCTTGACATCTGTAGACCATATGCTTTCGAGAATACCCTTGAATTTGTCGTTTTCCATCCAGAAATTGAAAATTTTAAAGGGCCTTTTGAACCTTTCTTCCTTTTCTCAGAACAATTTAATCTGGAAGTGATCAGATATACTTGGATTCAGAACGTGAAGTTGACGAAATTGGTTAATTTAGTTCTCATTTACCAGACATCTGTCAATTCTACTTCTTCTAATTTCCTCATTCCCTCTCGTAGAAGACCAAGTGAAGAAATTCCCAAAATTGTTAGGCTCGATATAACTCATATCTCTAATGTAGTCATTAAAGTCAATCATATCCCGAGTTATTTCAGATTATGGGCTACGATCAGATTCATTTCTAGTTACGTTGTAATCACCGAGGACAGCCCAAGATTTATCACTACCGATCCAGTATCTAAGACAATTCCAGAGGAGTCTTCTGTCAATGCTTGAGTTTCTACCATAGACTCTAGCAAGATTAAACACAATTCCTGTGATTTTGTCTTTGACCTCCACCAAGATTGCTTGATCATTCGAAAAGAGAGCCTTGACATCAGCTACTTTGTTATCCCAGATAACCCAGATTTTGCCCGTTTTGTCATTTGAGTTGTGAATGATTTCCCAGTTGCTAAAAATACATAGCTTACTAACCTTCTCAATGTTCCAGCTTTTTACTTTTGTCACAAGAATACCCATAATAGTGATCTTCTGGTTCTCAATAATCCTCCTGATTTCTTTACATTTCAGAGGGTCATTGAGTCCCCTTATGTTCCATGTCACTATATTCATGAATGAATATATAAGTGTTGGGTTCCTGACTTTCTAGATTGTCCTAGACCTATTCATCAAAGAAATCGTAAGCATCACTTTCCTAACTATCCTCAATGGCTACAACTTGATTACATGGAATACTATTGCCATTGAGTGGGGTTGCTTCACATAGATCTCATCTTCTCCCGTTAAAGAGTCAATGGCTTCTGGATCCAGGATCTTTCTGCTTTGTCTTCGATTTTCAGTTTGTTCTTCATTAATAGGTTTTTTCTGACTTTGAACCTCTTCACTACTGGATTCATGTCTGTTATCGATTTTAATTCTCCCTACTTCAAAACCAAAGCGCACTGCCTTATTCAAGACCAAGTTGTCTTCTTCTGCACTTAATTTTTTAATTTCACAAAACCCAAGATTTTCCAGTCTATTTTCAAGAGCTTCCTTATTGCTTGTTAGTTTTTCAATGTTTTTTTGTCAAGGATTCTCCTGTTCATTATCTCGAAAGGTGGCTTTGAGCCTATGGATCGGGTCATTTCGAATTCTGATGACATTGTTTTTTCGGTTCTTGCTTGCATTCCTAGAATTGTGAAGAGTAGACTCACGAACTATTGAAGTGCCATCAGACACAAGCAATTTAACCTGCAATGTTAAGTGTATCTTCTGATGGGCTCGATCCTAAAACCTCATTACGTTAGGTATATACACCTGTTGGAATTTTGAAACTAATTATATAAATTCCATTAATGAATGGAAAATAGAATTTGGATAATAAAATTAAATTAAATTCACATGAAATATAAACGTGAACTAAAGGGTGAAATTTGATCCAAATGAATATTTTGAATTAATTAATTTAAAATGCCTTGATGACCAATTGACAAAATTTTGTTAATCTCTATTGTAATGTACATGAGTTTATTATTATTAATTGTTTGATAATTTAATATTATTATTAACAATTGAAAAAACTATGTAACATGAGTATTGCAAAATAAATGTCTTAATTAACCCTTCATTAAGAAGAAATATTAAGGCAATTGAAGAGGCAACTGATGTCAGCCGTTGGATCAATTGATGATTTAATTAACAGTCTATTATTTCAATAATGTAAATAGGCATTATATCCCACTCCATCTAATATCTCTTTTTCACTTCATTCTTTATATTTTCTCACTCTAGAATTCCAAAAGATCTCTTCTTGTTTTGTGAGTGTTTTTCGAGTTATTTGCTCGATATTTTCGTTGAAACCTGGTAATAGTTCAGGTACGCTGATCATGTTCGACGAGTAGTGATTTCAGTGCAGAATCACTATTGGATTCGTTGTACCCTGAGAGACAGCCATCTATGATAAGCTTCAATACAAACGGGAGACGATGTAACTATTTTAAGGAAAATGTTTCTAACACATGTCTCGAACCAACCATTTATTCGGTGATATTGTTCTTCACATATTTTATTTATTTCATTTATTTGTACATCATTTTATATATATTTATGTAATTTATTTCAAGACAAGATTTCTAACAATCTTAAAACACAGTTCCATATGCTAAGTTATTTCACTAGTAAAAATAAAGGTAATAACTAACAATAATAGCGATTGGTGTAAAGACCAATCAATATTATTATTAAGACCGATTTTCTAACCTAGGACCGAGCCTTCTCTTAGCCTAGGATCGATGACCTCCTAACCCTAGGACCGAGAACCTCCTAACCCTAGGACCGAAGTACCAGGCCGGTAAACTAGACATAGAACCGAGCCTCCCAAGCCTAAGACCGAGCAGTCCGAGTTTGGGACCGAGCCCTCCGGACTCAGGACCGATCCCTCCGGACCCATGCTCCCAATCCATAATCTAGACCACCCAAAATTAGACCCAGACCCTAGGACAACGGTCCTAAAGCCTGTTTGGTTCCACTTTTTCAAAATCCAAAATTATTTTTTATTTTTAGAACCCCGATTTATTTTTAAATAATCCTGAAAGGTCAGAAAATGATATTTAAATATTTTTGGAAAATTTCTTAAGCAAATATTTTAGTTAAATATTTTTTAAAATTTAAAATAAGTCTTAAAAGGAAAATTGTTCGGTTGAATTACATAATTTCTTAACGCTGACATAATCCATTAATAAAAACCAGGGTTGAGCTGAAAATATATATATAAAAAAAATAAAAATAAGTGTTAAACCCATTAAAAAAAATTCACAAAATGCTGTAAAAACTAGCTGGAAAGTATATTTTAGTAATATAGTTCAAAATCAATATTTAAAAGAAATACCTTTAAACACATCATCATTACCGTTGTTAATTTAAGCGTCTATATCATTTTGCTGACTCTATCTCTGCCAACGTTAAATTACGTGTCAGTGAAATCATTTTGCTGACTGTATTCATTTACATATTTCAGAATTTATACTTTTTTTCCTTTATACCAAATTTGTCATAAATCTTACAAGAACATAGGATAATTATGTTATGCTAAAAAAAACATATAAAAAACAGAAAGATTAATTATTTTATATAAAAAATATACATATTCTCTAATGAAAAGAATTGAAAAAAAAAGGTCAAATTTTATAAATAGATGTAACCAATTACATTAAAACATTTTAGGGGAAAGGAAACATTAAAAAAGATGTAACCAATTACATTAAAAAAGAAAAAAAAGAAAGAAAAAAAAACTCAAATTAAGGGTTATGGTTGATGAGGAGGGCGAAAGGGTAATGGAATGACACCGCCCTGAGTGTCCAATGCATATATCATTCTAGAAGAGAATCCAGGAGGGGGCGGTAATGGGTCTCTTATTAAAATCAATCTTGTACCGGGATGATGAGCCGAAGAAGAAGAAGCAGCAGCAACAGCAGCAGCAAAAGCAGCAGCAAGAGCACGATCAGTTGGCGGGGGTAATGGGTCTCTTGTTACATTCAAAGTTGAACCGAGATGAGCCGAAGAAGAAGAAGCAGCAAGATCACGAGTTGGCGGTTGAATCATCACTCCATCAGTTCTGGTTCTTTCTTGATTCACAACCGGTGGTTGAACTTCATTTCTGTTTCTAGGTGGCCTCCCAAGATGAATCCTTATGGATCTCTTCCAACAACGGTAGTACCTGGTGGTTATTTCAGGCTCATACAATCTTGTTGGTACATTAATGACATGATCTACTATGGGCCGAGCATAATTTCTCCACGCAGTCTCAGAACTTCCATCTTCACGAGCAACTTGACCTACGGGAATGTCTTGATCAAACCCGAACTGCATCCCCACTCGATGAGGCAGATATTGCTCAATGCAATCCACCTCCACCCCAACAAGCTCAGATACCCTGATACAACGGACAAAGTCCTCCAGAACTTCCCTGTCTAAATACGTGTTGAACACCCTCTCGACCTTCTTACCATACAGCTCTGACATGAACCCTTTGTAATCACGGCTTGTGTATGGCCTCCATACAAACTTCTTCCCGCTCTCATCGAAAACCCGACCGATGTTTTCATTTACAAGTCCCTCGGTCCTTGCAATATGCCATCTGCATATTCTTGGTTCAGTCATCCCCACTGTCCTAATGCCCTGTGGCCTCAAGGACTCGAACCTCTCCCATATCCAAACCTGGACCAGCTGAAAGGGAGCCCAAATTGTGATCTTATTCGCTGACCTCGATTTAGATGGTTTGCGCGTGCTACGTTGCTCCCGTCGTTTAAGCAAATCAAGGTCCCGATAAAGGCTGGCTAGGACAGCCGGGGCCAAGGCGATTCTCGTTGCCCTCGAGAGGTGTACAGCAATCGGGAACACATTGGCTCGAACTGTGTCGATCGCCGGTCCAGTGAAAACAAACCTGGACAGCCAAAATGATAGGAAAGCTCAGTGGCGGACCTACAAGGGGGGCCTTGGGGGGCCCGGGCCTCCCCCAACCTTAAGATAAATTATTTTTTATATATATATTTGACAAGTATCTCTTAGTCCAGTTGGTTTGGTAACTAAACTCTGAAGATGAGGTCAGGTGATCAAATCCTGGCCTCACCTTTAATTTATTTTAACATATATTAAAATAATAATAGTGTTTTATATTTATTAATATTAATAAACAAGTTAAAATAATTAGGCTAAAATCTATTAAATTAGATTTTCATTTTTTTTTATATAGTTAATTTTTTATGAATTTGTTTTTAAACCTTGGCCTCACCTTTAATTTATTTTAACATATATTAAAATAATAATAGTGTTTTATATTTATTAATATTAATAAACAAGTTAAAATAGTTAGGCTAAAATCTATTAAATTAGATTTTCATATTTTTTTTTATATAGTTAATTTTTTATGAATTTATTTTTGTGTTGCATTTGATGAAAAATTTATTGGGAATTACAAGTGAGTTGTCACTTTGCCTACAAAGAGGAGAGCAAAATATAGTTCAAGCCATGTCATTGATTTCGAGTTCGAAAAATCAATTATAAAAATTTAGAGAAGATGGATGACATGATATTTTGGACCAAGTTAACAGTTTTTGTCAATTACATTCGATCTTAATATTTGATATGAATAAGCATATGATAATTGATAGCAATGATAGGCGGAGAAGAAAAGGGGAACTCATCACTAATCTTCATCATTATCGTGTGGAAATCTTTTGTCAGGTATAATAAAAATTATTTCTTATCTATTAATAGTTATTATTTATTATTTATTAATAGTTATTATTTATTATTTAATGTTAGGTTGTTGACTTGATTATGCAATAAATGAATAATCGTTTTTCAGAATTTAATACAGAATTATTTGGCTGCATATCATGTCTTCCTCCCAGAAATTCATTCTCCCAATTTGATATTCGTAAACTCATTCGTCTTGCCAAACTTTATCCCAAAAATTTCACAGGCAATGATTATTTATTTTTGGAACAACAAATTCGGGCTTACTTATTTAATTTGCGGGATGATCCTCAATTTTCTTAAATTGAAGACTTGGGAATTCTTGCTCAAAAATTGATTGCAACAGAAAAACATATAGTATTTCCATTGGTTTATCGATTGATAGAGTTGGCTTTAGTTTTATCAGTTGCAACTGCATCCGTTGAAAGAGTTTTTTTCTGCAATGAAGACCGTGAAGACTGATTTGCGTAATCGAATGAGAGATGAATAGATGAATGATAGTTTAGTTGTATACGTTGAGAAAGATATTTTCTCAACAATTGAAAATGAGCCAAATATTGTAATATTTTCAACAAATAGAATCTCGTAAAATAAATTTGTCTTCTTTTGAACCGACTCATGAACAAGAATAATTTAGTGACTGTGTTTATTAGTATTTTGTAATTGTGTTTGTTAATATTTTTATGTAATTATCGAGTAAAATTTTAATTAGAAAATGTATTTAATTGATCACCAAAAAATGTTACGTTACTATATATTTGGCCCCCCCGAGAAAACATTTCTGGGTCCGCCACTGGGAAAGCTTCATGCTCTATATCACTCCCACTGTCCATGAATTTGTCCATCCAAAGCTTTTGACATGCTCTGGCCGCTTTTGACCGGACAATCTCCCTTCTCTCCGCTATGAGCACATCTTCAATCTCCTTCAAATCGGGAGTTTCTAATGGCTTGAGAACACAAAAGTCCCCAAGACTGAAACCTCCGATTGCGGCCACGTCTTCAAGGGTGACCGTAGCTTCCCCCCATGGGAAGATGAAAGATTTGGTTTCGGAGCACCATCTATCGGAGAGTTCGAGGATAACCTCCTTTTGTTGGGCGATGGTGCAAAGAGAGCCGGTGATGGCCTCTGCGATCCCAGCTCTCTCCCATATAGGTTGGTAGAGAGGGCGCATTTGGGACACCCATTGTTCCCATCGTGCTGTACACTTTCTCCAACCATCGAAGAAAACCTCGTCATTTGGGACAGTGTTTGAAGAATGAGGGATCATTATTGTGGGTGAGGTTTCCTCCACATTTAGGGAAGGGAGGAGAAAACGAGCCTTTCTGCGAATGGGTTGTCCACCCCTTGAAGGTGGCATCACCGTCTCTTCTCTCTCAACCATCAGGGACGTTACAATTGGGGCAGACGACATTGACAAATAGTGAGTAGCAAGAGGCAATAAGCATGAAGAGCAAGCTAGAGGAAGAAGGCTAGAATTCGTAGTTAATTTTGATAGTTTTTGTTTTCAATTTATAATACTCAAAAGATAGAAAAAAAAAAAGTTGTAACATTTTACTTTCTTAACTATCTACTTTTACTAATTATTTAAAAATAAAAAATTAGATTTCAAAAATCTTAATAATTTATTTTGATTATATTAAATAATTTAAAACTTTTCTTTATTTAAAAACATTAAATTTAGTAATTATATAAAAAAAGAAAAAGTTATTGGGATTTCCAAAATCATTATTCTTTTATATTGATTATATTATTAAATTATTTCAAACTTATCCTTTTATAAAAATAATACTTAATAGTAAATATATATAAAAAAAAAATTATTGGATTTCAAGAATCATAATTGCTTTATATTAATTAAATTAGATGATTTCAAATTTAAAAATATATAATTTATTAGAGCATATAAAATGATGTATTAATTCGCTATCAATAATATCATTTATGAGATTTTAGTTTTTTTTTTTTTATGGAAAAATTATATTCTTTGAGAAATTTCATAATAAATTGTTAATAAAAAAAATAAATAATTTTATTTTTTAAAATAGATAAATAATATAATAGATGTGATAAAGTAAATGGGTTAATCAACATTTCATCCTTAGTGTAGTTCTAAATCTAATAAACCTTGCCATTATAAAATTGATTAAAATATTATAAATGTAATCGAACTATTTAATTATTGTTTAAATTAATTAATTTAATGTAACAAAATTTTAAGTCCAAATGAAACAAAATTTTAAGTCAAAATGTTATTTTTGTTTTTATAACTAAATATTATGTCAATAACAAATATTCATAAAATATATTTGGAATGATATGAAACTTATTAATTAATAAAACAAAACATTATTTAATGACAATAAATTCATTATACGCATTTTAACAATATTTGTTTTGACTTAATCGAGGTTTATTCTATTTATTTGTCGTATATTGTCATTTGTTTTATTAAGTTGTTTTGTCGTGTCAGGCGATTTGTACTTAATTTGTATTTTTTGAATTGATAAATATTTTTGCAAAGCAATATTTATAAGTTCTAAAATTTCTCACTAGTATGTGATATTTTTATGTTGAATATAATGAAATAGATAATTTCATGTTTGCATAAAAATGAAAAGATAAATTTATATCAATAATATTGGTTACTTCTATTTGAAGGTAGATGTGGAGACTATAATTTTGGCTGGCGTACTCAAACAAGGACAGATTTATGTAGAGGCTTGGGTGGGCTGAAGTTTACCCAAAAATAAATAAAAAATTTGACGGTTCAAATTTGACTACACCCCCGCTAATTTCTTCAAAATTTTCAATATACTTCAATGTTTGTTTATCTAATTATTAAAAAAATGGTAAAACTTACCTTTATCCATTAGTTTTATTCTGAATTTTCTCATTATTTTTTTAAGCACACTCTTAAATTATTTTTTAAGCCCACCCCACCCCAATCCTATTTCTTGGGTCCGTCCTGTACACAAAAGATTTCATATCTACGACCTTCGAAGAAATGATTTATAAGTTAGCGCTACTTAATCATGATAACCATACCAACTCTCATGGCATCCATGGTCGTTCAGACCACTAGAGCCAACGTCGCCCATAACGATTCTCTCACGAAACTCTCCTCTATGATGACTGTCAATAAAAATAGAGATCGATTATGTTGATGTTGTCATCGTCCTAAACTCATCAAATGCTTCTTTGTCTAACTTGTTTGTTTTTCAGATTCTAGGTACGTTCTCTTTCATTTCTATACTAATAATATTCACAAATAGTATTTCTACAATGTTTAGCTTATTCGCTTTTAATAGCAATTTTGTTCATATTTTGTTGGTTCTTACTTTTTTACATCTTTTGTTGTTTTAAATTATTCCAAAATCATCATTCTACTAGTTATAGGATAAATATGAACATTATTGCTTTATCTATATTCGTTTTATGAGTTTTGATAAAAATGTAATGTCAATTGAATTTCATTATGTTGATTGGAGAAAGTATTAAATGAATTTAACTTACAATATAATTATTTTTCAACATTTTGACAGACTTTTTTTTTTTTTTTTTTTGTTGAACATCATGTAGGGATGGGATAAATGGAAGACACAAATAACTCTATAAGTTATATATATATATATATATATATATATATATATATATATATATATATATATATATATATATATATATAATATAATATAATATAATATAATATAATATAATATAATATAATATAATATGTTATACATTAAACTCTACAAGTTGGTTACTAACATCTATCTATTATTTGTATTTGAAAGCAACATAGTTGGCTATCTCTCAATTTGTGCATTTCTTTGTTTGAATATAAATAGAATGTATAACCTAGTTCATAAGTTTGTCGTTTAAACCAATGTCTTATCGCCTTGAAGATATTTTATTTAATTACAAAAAAACAAATTATTTAATGACAGTAAATTCATTCTATGCATGGTAAAATTACTTGTTTTGACTTCAAACGTTTATTCTAAATTTTTTTCATATTTTTGTCGTATGTAGTCATTTGTCTAGTTAAATTATTTTATATTGTTAGGCGATTTGCACTTATTTTGTATTTATTGAATTGTGACATATTTTTACTACTGAGACTATTTATAAGCGCTCCAAAATTTTTAACATCTATGTTGGAAAGAATGAAATAGATAATTTCATGTTTGCAAGAAAATGAAAAAAATTAAAATAGTTTGATAATATTACATTCTTGATAGAAAACTTGTAATTATGAAAACTCATTCGTTAAAATGTTGTCAATAGAGTTTAATTTTAGCGATGGTATAATTTTTTCTGTAGCGGTTGGTAAAATTGAAAAGAAAGGGTCACTAAATATATTTAAATAGCCACGGATTTTTATTTACTTTTATTTTAAATACTAAGTGTACATTATATTTGAAATAAACCTAAGGCACAACTAATTTAAGAAAGAGGAGGCTCTAGCTGCTACTTGAAGGTAAAAGTGGATGTTATGATCCTCATGTTTTGCTCGCACACAGGGGATCTGAGATCTTTTTTCGAAGAAAATTGACACAACTTAATTATGATACCAGACCAAGACCAAGTCTCACGGTGTCCATGGAGGCTACTTTCATTTTGTGGTAATAATTTAAGAATGATTTATCAGATAACCATTTAAGAGCATCCCACCAACATAGAAAATAGGTACCCATGAGTTCATACTATCGTGAAGAATCTGCAAGATAATATATTGTACTTTGATCCATCATCATATGAAAATGTGGAATGAATTTGATTTAATCGTCATTCTCCCAGTTACAGAATAGAGATGTACATTTTTTATTTTTGAAAATGTTACATAAATGATAAAAAAATTTGTATAAGCACGTAATGACAAAGACAAAATAAAAAAATTAGAAAAATAAAATAAAATACAACCATGTTGCTCAATAATTTATCGAGTTCGTAAATTCTTAAGAAAATTATTAACTCCTTGACCGACTCGACCGACTTGACCGACTTTCCGGAACAAATATTAGAAAACATTGTAATAATAGTATTATGAATGATATGCATCGGATGACTACGATAACTGAAAGTTCGACGATTTCTCTCCAACCAGATAGTCCACCAGAAAATAACTTGGATGGTAACCCAAATATATAAGAATGTCATATCAATCGTTTCAATCCAAACTTCTTATCAACTATTAAAGACTCGAGTATCACCTAATGAATCTCAGTATTACTCCACACAAAATTTCAGATACTAGTCATCACTTAATAATATAAAAATTAAGTGAGTTGTCGATTTCACTTTCTCATGACACATACAACAACGACTTACCATAATACAATTTTTTTCTTTCACGTATCATCTATAAGAATTCCACCATGAATATTGCTTCATCCAACTAACGAGATCTTGGAATAAATTGATGACCCTAAAGTTTCTCCTAGCAAAAATCATATTGAATCATGTTTCGAAAATACATACTAAATTCTAAACAGAGTTTGTTGGTGAACGAGAACGAGTCTAACATACGACTTTTTCTCACGTAACCCAAACCAAACACGCGACCATTTATAGGTATGGCAGTTGCTGAGCCCATAATTCTTCTTTTGATTTCTTTTCATTTACATCATCTACAATTTCTTGTGATTTATGGAGTTATTTATATGTTTCTTGAAAAAAAATGTTCCTCATTGTATAAATTAAATATAATAAAAATGTTCAACCAAATCAACAATTTTTAATTTGCATAAGAAAATAAAAGTATAACATTATAAAATTTTAATACTATTATCTTTAAACTAGTTTTCTGGAACAATGTAAACAACTTAAGTACACATTTCACTCAACAAGGTATACATGTTTATTTTAAGAGAGAAACAAAAAAAATATTTTTTAATGTCGAACTTATGTGATTCATCACAACAATGATAAACTTGTATGTTTTTTATATACATACCAAAATAAATTGATCAATTTGAAAACATACTACTACTTTTGATGCTCAATCCCCACTCTAAGTTCCATTTTTTATGAGTTCTTGTGAATATTTTTAACACATCTTATTAATTTCATAAAATTTACAAGTTAATAAATAGTACTGAAATAAGTTTATGGCAAAGTAAGTTGTGTAGCTATTTACACTTTCATTACCTATGCACGATAAAAATCCCACACCGTTTGAATAAATGACATTTTCAAGTTACTTAAATCATTTTCTAAGAAACATGTATAGTAAAGACCCATATTTGATCCAAATAATTCTTATCTAATAAATCTTAGAGAAAAAAATAGTTCTCGTACCAAAAAATATTTGGTTAGTTATTTACATTTCAAACTAGTAAGTCCAAATATTCTTTTTGATTTTCAGCTCAAACTAACACAGAGTTGAAAATTGGTTATGGTAAAATGACATTGGATGTGCAATTCAAATTTTAATTCTATTTTGATGAAATTTTTAAGGCTGGTTACAATTTTATACGTTATTAAATAACAAGTTAGAAAATTAACTCTAAAATAAAGTTAATGCATAATATATTGCTTATTTATGTTTATCTGAAATAAATAGATTATTCAAAGTGAATGACTATTCAACTTGAATTGAAATATTATTTTTATAAAAATTACAATAATAATTGATAATAATATTGAAATAAGTTTATGGTCAATTATGTTATGTAACTATTACACTTTCATTACCAATGGGCTAACTCCTACACGAGTTGCCCATATTTGATCCAAATAATTCTATATCTAGTAAATCTTAGAGAAAAAGATAGTTCTCTTGTACGGAAAAAAATTATTTTAAAAAATTTGTTAGTTATTAATGTTAGAATATATTATGTGGCCCAGCCCATCTAAAGGTTTCAACCATCTACAAGTTGCCCTAACTTGGGCGCTACGATAAATCTTATATATATATATATATGTTATAACTATGTATTATCATTCATTCAATACAATCTTTTTCTCTATATTCTTACATGGTATTAGAGCCACTACCGTCAGATTTTGATTTCATCTACCGTAATCCAGTTTAGCTTAGATCATCAACGCAACAGTGTGGTCAGATTTTGATTTCGGATATTCTTTTATTTTCATATCTGATTTGGTTTTCTAAATTATCTACTACTTTCTGATTCGCCGAGCAGTCTGATTTTTTTATTGAACATTTTTTATATATTTTCCTGGGTATTGGTATTTTTTCTTGCTTTGGATTTTTCCTTCATGACTCTTAATATGGATCGTATGGAGGCATCTTGTATTACTATTATGTTGTCAGGAGACAACTATGATTTATGATCCGAATCTATGAAGAATTTTTTGATTGGTAAGAAGTTGTGGCAATATGTCACTAGAGATTTCACTATACCAATAAAACTTGTCGGATCCTCCTTTACTTCGCCGACTACAAAAAAACTGAGCAATATGTATAATGAGATTAAATAAGTTATTTGTTTTAGAACCTATGCTAATCATGTATTTAAAGAGACTCGGCTATGTTAGTCAAAATTGTCTTCGCCAAAATTTGTCTCGGTGAGAACAATTTTTCCAGATTTATTTTGAGCATGCATAGTCGTTTCACGTCGATTATTGTTCAAAACATGGCAATGTAAGTGCTTCGACTAATATATGAAATATATTTGATTATGTGCTAATTGATTATTAATATAAATCATGCATATTAGCTAATAATACGATGATTCATGTTATTAATAATTAGTATGATTATCTAGAAATTTATATATATATATATATATATATATATATATATAAATTAAGATTTATTTTCTATCTATTTTTATTTTAATAGATAATTTTGAAATTTGTCACAAATTGTGTTCTTTGATTGACAAAGAATTGTTATAGAATGTTAAAGGTCATCTAATTAATTAAGAAACGAATAATTGATGACATGAATATTTATTTTTATAATTAGTTAGTTTTATATTTTCTATGTTATTGACTATATATATTATAGTTGTTTTGTTGTGGTGACAAAAATTCATGAAGCAATAATATACAATATCATATATATGGATATATTAATTTTGGTTTAATATAATATATTTGATATACATTGTTCAACGCATCATTAAGACTTACTTAATTTGATAATTTTGAAATCAAATAATTACAAGGAAAGTCTTGTTTGATTTGAGAATAATGTGGCAAACGTGCCGATATTGCGGGATGCAAACGTGCAACCGAAAATAAATGTTTAGGCGGCTTCGGCCAAAGATGCTTGAAACATTATGATTTCTTTTGTAAAAATCATGTGATATGGTGAATATTTATTTGATTAAATATTCTAATTTCTTTTATAGAAATTAAGTGTTGAAATAAATATTTTAATTGATTAAATATTTTAATTTCTTATGTAGAGATTATGTGAAGAATGATTTATATATGAATAAACATTCTAATCTCTTGTATAGAAATTATATTTTATTCAATTAAATATTTATGATATAGTTATCTTATTCATTGTATGATAAGTATAACAAAAGAAATTTGTAAACGAATTGTGTGACAATTTCTTGATTAGAAAATCATTGATTTAAATCATATAAGTGTGTGATTTAAAAAAGGGTACCAACACGAATGTGGGGGCAAATATTTTTATTGATTATAACACAAAAATAATTGTGTATATTATGATAAATAAAAAGATAATTTATTGTTAGAGAAATATGTTCTCTATAAAAGATAAAGTTGCGTAACTTTACAAAAAGAAAGAAAATAACAAGAAAATGTCTTGTTTATATTTGGTGAGTTGGTGTTCAAATCGATATTTTAGATTTGAGGATTTTGAAATCAAGAAACGTGTCATATTTTGACATTATTTTCATAAAACTATGAAGAATTAATGTCTTCAAAAGGATTTTATGAAATAAATGAAAATGAAAGTTTATAAAGTTTTGATATGACTTATAACAAATTTTATAATAATGATATGAAAATTTGATCATACTTTTATTAAAAAGTGGATGCGACAATTATATATATCATGAAGACAATGAAAATTATTTCATTACGTGTCTTTTGTACGATATTTTTATCGTTGAAAATTATGATAAAAATGATTAAATCCATAAAGGATATGAATTGCACTAAACGAAATATCATGTTGTTATCAAATGATATATTGATATTATTAAATGAAAGACTTTACGTCTTAAAGTAAATATGTTTACACTTAGAAGTGCAATCTACGTATGGAAATCTTTTAAGAAACTTATGATGGATAGATTAAACGTTATAATCTATAATTTTGACTTATGTCAAAAAATAAAATATTTTTATGTAAAATATATAATTGTTTACACGAATGCAGAATAGTTCAAAGACATTTTGTCTACTAGTTATCCAAGTAAACAATATTTTCATAAAAAATTAAATGATAAGCATGTACAAATGATTATGTTTCTTATTAGAAGATGTTCCAAGGTTAACTAAGAATGTACCAACATAAATTTCTAATTATTGTGATATTAATTGAAAATTGGACAAGCTTAGAGTTAGTGACAAGTCTAGACATACACGTCTTAGACATAATGTCATTAGACTATACTCTCTAATGGAGTTATCAAATTTGACTATGTAAGTCAAAGATAACATTGTGGATCCACTAATCAGATTATTGAATCGAGAGATAGTTTGAAGTCTTTTGAGACATTAGCCTACTATAAGTTGGTATGAAGGAAAACCCAACCTATGCAGACTGGAGATCCCAAGAACTAGGTTCAATGGGACAACCTAATTGTACTAACTTAGAAAGTTATTGTTGAGGATTAATCCTATAATGAAACAATATATATATTTTGACGAGGATAAGCATATCGCTTTTAATGATTTTTTGTGAACAAAGAGATCACCTATGTGAGGGAGAAATGGGGCCGCTTTGAAGGAATTGCACGGCTCAATTATAGACCCTCTCACAGAACCAGGCGCGTGTTCCATGGCCAAAACGGACACAACCATGAGAGCTTGACATGTATCAGGGAGAATTCTATGTAAAAGTGTGTAATCGTTTACACAAAAGGCAGAATAGTTCAAGGACATCGAGTCTACTAATCAGCTAGTAAAGTTATATGCTTTCACAAGGGAAGGTTCAAAGGGTTACACCTACCTATCCTATGAAGAATTCAACTGTTGAACCTTTCACCGGGTTAATCTTTCAATTTCCATTAATGTGGGGGATTGTTGGAATTTTTAAACTAATTCTATAAATTCCATTAATGAATGGAAATTAGAATGTGAGTAATAAAATCAAATCAAATTCACATGAAATTCAAACGTGAATTAAAGGGTGAAATTTGATCCAAATGTATAATTTAAATCAATTAATTTAAATTAATTGATCTAAAATGCCTTGATGACCAATTAACAAAATGTTGTTAATTTGTAGTGTAAATTACATGAGTTTGTTATTATTATTATTTGTTATAATAATTAATATTATTATTAACAAATTGGAAAACCATGTAACGTTAGTATTGAATTGTAAATGCCTTAATTGTTTTGGCAAACAATTACTCTATAAAGAAGAGAAAAACGTTAAGGTAATGAAGAGGCAAACAATGTCAACCGTTGGATCAAATGATGATTTTATTTAATGGTTTAACTTTTCAACAATATAAAACCTCTCATCTCTAATCAAAAACTTACTTCATCATTTTCATTCTTTCTCACTCTAGAATTCTAAAAGTCTTCTTCTTGTTTTGTGAGTGTTCTTCGAGATCTTTGCTCGATATTTCCGTTGAAACCCGGTGATAGTTCAGGTACGCTGATCAAGTTCGATTAGTAGTGATTTTAGTGCAGAATCACTACAGGATTCGTTGTACCCTGGGAGATAGCCATCTGCGATAAGCTCCAGCACAAACGGGAGACGATGGAACTGTTTTAAGGGAAATGTGCTAAGCACATGCCTCGAATCAACAATTTATTCGGTGATATTGTTCTTCATATATTTTATTTATTTCATTTATTTGTAACATCATTTTATATATATTTCTGTAATTTATTTCAAGACAATATTTCTAACAAAATTTTCTCTTGATGTATGTTAAATGATACTTTGTCGATGTTTGGGGTAGATTTCGTCGCCATGATTCTCGATCGTACTGGTTAGAGGTTGGGATTTAATTCGAAGAGAAATTTATAAATATGACGTCTCTCGGTTTTCTTTCGACGAAATTCAAAATCTTTAGGGCATCGCCAATGGTAGTGTTCATAAGAGTCGACCAATTGACAATTTTTAACTAAGACGCTGAAGAACTATTCGACATCCATTTAATCTTCGTGTTCTAGTCTTTGAAGTATGGGTTCGACTTAGAATAGTTTGGAGTTATTGTCAATGCAAGAATATCATGTCTTAATAGTGTCACAAATTGACTTTGATGTAGTATAATTGGGATAGTTTTCTCCAATAGTAGTGGACATGGAATTCAAGAGCCACGACATCACTTGATGATTCTCTCTATTCCACGCTTCAAACTTTTGGTATATAGTGGCTGGAGTAGGTGAAAGAATGAATATTTCTTTTTCTTTTGCATATATGTAGATTCTAATAGAATTTACCCAAGCTATGTAATTCTTACCATTGAGTTTGTAAGAACTTATGCATGAGTTTTATGCATTTCCTAAGATTGTCAATTGATTGTTGTCTGAATTTTCAACAACCTGGTCTGATATATAAGAGGGAGAAATTGGAGAAGACTCTGTGGCAAAATAGGACTCATGCTTTGATTTAGTCATCTAGAGAAGTATAAGAGGAAGAGAGCGATCGAAATTGACAAGAAGATGATCGGTGATTGGAACAGTTACTGCTCTAATAAAATGTGAGATTGGTATGAATTAAAAACAGATAAGTCTGATATGTTTTCACTAATGCTCTATTGCAATTGCAACTATCAATATATACAGGGTATACATAGTGGGTAGTTAAACTAATTAGTAGACCATTAAACAAATTAGTTGACAATTATATAATTAGTGGGCAGTTACATTGCCATTACTAATAACTACATAATATTTACACTCCCAACCCTAAAGTTGGGATGTACAAGTTCTACATTCCTAACTTGCCACACAAGTATTCAAATGTCATCTTCGGTAAGACTTTAGTGACAATATCGGTAATTTGAAGTCTTGACGGAATATGACAGATTTCAACTATTATGTTATTGACTTTCTCGGATATGAAATATCTATCTAACTCAATATATTTTGTTTGTCATGATGCATATAATTCTTAGAGACACAAATAGTTGCAAGATTATCACATAGAAGTTTGATGTTATCATTATTAATAAAGTCGAGTTCCATCAAAAATTCGAGTAACCCATATTCTTTAACATAATCTAAGAGTAATGGCTCTGAATTTAGCTTCAGCAATACTTCTTGACACGACTGATTGTTTCTTACTTCTCTATGTCGCAAGATTACCCCACATAAGTACAATAAGCTGAAGTATCATATGTTTGTGATATCTCCAGTCCAATCTGCATCTGTATAGACTTATATATCTCGATTGTCGTTTTTCAAAAATATTAATCCTTTCCCTAGAGTACCTTTTAAGTATAATAAAATTCTATAAATGACAGTTATGTGAGTTTCCCATATTCAAGACTTTATTTAGTATGAATTATTTAAATACTTAATCATTTATATTAATCTCACCTACTATTTCTTCAACTAATTTATTAATTAAATTATCAAAAAAATTTCAAAAAAATCAAAATTATGCTAAAATGACAAAAAAAACATATAATAATGTTAAAGATATATTAGACTGAACAAAAAACAAATTAAACGGACTGAAAATGTTAAAAGTGTCACAAGTGTGTTAAACGGGTCAAGACGTGTTAAACGTATCATAAACGTGTTACCGTGTCAAAAACGTGTTAAACGTGTCAAGAACATGCTAAACATGTTTATTTTGGGAAAACGGCTTAGTGTCATTTCATTAAACATGTCAAAACGTGTTAGACATTTTACAAACGTGTTAAACGTGCCAAAACATATTAAACTTACCAAAAACATATGAAATGGATTAAAACAAGTTACATACCTTTTAAAACTAAAATTGTATTAAACGAGACAAAACAGGTCAAACAAATCAAATATTTGTTAAATGAGTTAAAAACGTGTTAAATAAGTCAAAATGAATTAAATTAGGTAAAACAAACCAAATATTTGTTAAACGGATCAAAATGTGTTAACTAGAATAAAAACTTGTTAAATATAAAACAAATAAAAAACTTAATAAATGTGTTACAAACTAAAATATAGTCTAGATTATCCAACTCATACTCAACTCATATTATTCATAGGTTGGATAATAGGTTGATATGGATTGGGTACCCATTTGCACACCCCTACTTTTAAGGAAGTGTCTCTATTAAAAGTCACAGCCCTTGAAATTAAACAGTTATGACATTCACCTATTATGACACATTAGACGTGTAGAAAGACACACAAAAGTTTTTCTCACTAATCAATTTCAAGTTTGTGATTTCAAATTCATCCATAAAGTAAATGATTTAAGACTCTAGCAAGTTTTGATCATCCAACTTATTTTCTAGAAATGTTCTAGATTGGTTAAAATTGTTTCTTCGCATGGATCAACATTAGAGGCGTTGTTGAGATGTTTGATTTTAACACACGGTCGTTGTGACGACACGAAGAAATATAATCTCTAAAGAAGGGAATGTCTCAATGAATAATAAAATTCCGCAACAATTCATTGATATATATATATATTCCCATACGTTATCTCAAGACAAAATGGCGATATGCCCAAAATGGTGAAACCCCTCACGTGTTCAAACAAGTTTCGGTTATGTACAATTTCATTTTTTTTCGTTTAAAAAGTGTCTTTTAAATGAACAAATATTTTTTCAAGTTAAACATCTAACTACTCCCTAACAGAGGTGCCAGAAAAGCTGTAATGTCAAATTTCGGTCCAATGCCGATCTGGACTAGCTTTGGTGTTTATGTGTAGAGTCGCCACCTAATTTTATTATAATTAAGAAAATAAAGTGTCACGTGTATGAACACGGGCCTTGAGATTCTGTTTATGATATAGTGTTTGACTATATATGGAAAAGGGCTTCGATTCTATATCCTATGTGTCCACCTAAAGGATAGTCTATACTATAAATATTTAGTCATTTATTAAAAATAAAAAATTTATACGTTATTTTTATCAACATCCTAACATGAATCTAAATGTATATAATATTCCAATCCTATTATACGTCTCATTTTAGTAGCATTCTGTCTATAATCATGCGTCTAGGTTATAATTATGGTGCATCCGAATTAAATAAAGAATAAGAGGGTACCAATCTTATAGAATAGAAATCCCAAAAGAAATACCTGAAATTTCAAAGATAGAGAGTTAAAAAAAATATAACTTAATTAAAAAAAATTGCATTTTAAGTTATTTAAACTTCAATTTTAGTCAGTTTTATAGGTATTTTTTTAACAAAATTATGAACAGTTTAGAAGTTAAATTGGAAATGATCACAATGTGCAATTTGTATATAAATGGATGAATCTCTTGTTAAGAAAATCAAGGCATTTAGAGCAGTATTCCAATTGTTATGGATTTTACATGAATATATATACCACCAAATTACCAGAATTTCTAACTCACTGTTTGAGCATCATAGTCCTACTTTTATATATAATCAATTAGAGAAATACACAGAAAGGTTGTAGATAATTATGTTGTGCATGATGTTTAAAAATTTCAACAATTTGGATCATTATCTAATGTAAGGTTCACAATCTACGAAAATGTGACAGAAAATATCAAGAAATTTCTACTTCAAAAACCTTACTGTTTTGTCTCTATAGGACTTGCATAGAATTAGAATTTAGCAAAATGTGCTAAACAAAATTATAGATATACAAGTCATCTAGATTGTATCAAAATTTCAGATCAAATGTCTCTATAATGAATTTTTAACTCTACAAGAATGTATGCTAATTAACCAAAATCAAGTTTTAACAAGTACTTATTTTCAAGTGTTATTCCCTAACCTCATCCAATTTTTTAAAATTATTTTTGGACCGCCTTTCTCAATGAACACTTGAGAATGACGATTAAATTTCTTTTTAATTTGAAATTAAATTTATGCCAATTTCATTTACAATGAACTGATGAAATGTTATTGAATAAAATATTTTCAAATCATTTAAAGAATATATCTATATAATCAAATTGAAGAACTATATAATCTATAAGAAATATGAAACTCAATTATTCAGAAATTGAAACTCGTTTATATTATTATTAAAAGTAAACTAGAGATTTACATTTAGTAGAAATTTTTTTCATAAGCTCTCTCTTACTCTCTACAAAACTCTTTTTAAAACCCTAAAAATGAAATTGACTAGTTCACTACTACAGGAGGGAACCCTTTTCGTCTCCATCTTATAAATCATCCTAACATATCAATTACAAAAATTAAACCTAGTTAGGATCACTTACACGATTGGTGATTCCTCTAATGTTGAGCAATTCAAGATATCCCAACTACCAGTGAGAAATTTAGAAGGCCACGTGACATGAGAATTTTTTATTAAACTAGAGAAGGTTAATAAACTAACTTCTCTCTTCCAAAGAATTTTTGGAGGTCCTTTAATGGGTAGAAATGCTTCTCTATTTATAGTTGCATGTGAAATTAAAAATTGTTTAGATTTCTAATTTGTGATCTAATTTAGATTTCTAAATTGTTTAAAAATTGTTTAGATTTCTAATTTGTTTAAAGGGTAATAAGTTATTTGATCATTGGAAAATAATCTATATCTATAAACATTTTTTTTACACATGTTAAATAGTAATCATTTGATGATATTAATTATCTTCAATATCTCTACCTAAATTTTGCTCCAATGTTTCTTTCATACACCATTATCACTATAAGTAAGAAATTATATTAAATCTTACAAAGTAAGAAAAACTATTAAGGACACATTATATTGTACAATTGCAACCATAATACAAATCTGAAAAATAAGCAAATAATAAAAACTTTGAACACCAAAAGTGTATATGTTGTAACAATTTGCTTCATCCGTGACTCGTCATATTATCGACCACCTTCTACCCTCATATATTTCGCTCAATCCGACTCGTCATTATCAACCAACACCTACCCTCACCTTGGGCATTGAGCCCAACTGATTCGTCATTATGGATCACATTATACCCTTATTTTGGCATTTTGATTCAATTCAAACCACGATTCCCTTAATCCCTCAAATTTGCATTCATACCCTTCTAAAATCTCTTCTAAAATCTGATCATTCATCAAATCCCTCAAATTCACATTGACATATACCATCTTCATTATCATTTTAATCTTTATAATACTCTTTCTAAAATCAAACAACTTAGGATTCGAAATTTAGTCTTAATTTTGAAGTCTTATCACTTTAAATATTACACTATTTTTTATTATTGAATTAAATTTATAATTATATATATTGTATATAAATTCTTGACATCTTAATTAACTATATAAATAGTAAATATGTATAGAGAATGTAAAAAACATTAATAAATAATTTGGAAATTTTAATAAGAGAGTAAGGTAAAAATATTTTAAAATTTAATATATAGTTATATATTATATAGTATAAAATAATTAATATAAATATAATTATTGATGTATATATAAAATAGTATTTATTAATAAAAATTAAAGTGAAAAAAATAAAAGATTTAAAAAAATGAAATTAAGAAATTGTTTTTAAAATAATAATATATGAAGAAAAAGAAAAAAGAAATGTAACCTAAGCAAAAAAAAATATGGAGAAAAAAAATTAATATAAAAGGAAGATAAATAATTAAACATATTAATTTATTTTTATATAAATATATCATGAATATTTCTTTAAATAACATAGATTATAAAATAATTAATATATGCCATCCTTTGTCTTAAACAAAACAAATTGAAATGGATGACTAGAGCACCTAAATAAATCAAACATGAAACGGACAATCATGACCACTAGCCATCGAATGTCATTTATCTTACATTTTTTTTAAACGATTAATACAATATATAATCTATATATAAAATATAAATAATGCTTAATTTTTAAAGTGTCCGGATTGCCGAGTCGAGAGCGGTGATTAATTTGGATATTTATGTGAGAGTAAATGGATACTTGGGTCGGATTGTGGGTTGACCCGCCCATAAATTTAAAACGTTTAAAAATAAATTTAAAAATGTTATTTGTAGATTTCGAACTTACAACCTAACAAAACAAGTACAACCCTTTAACCAACTAGACTAATAACACTATATATTTAAGATTCAACACCAAATTTGATAAACGCGAGACATTTTAACAATAAAAGTTCAAATTTTTAACTAACTAATCTATATACATATAATGATGCTTAATTTTTAAAATGTCCAGATTGCCGGGTCGAGAGCTGTGGTTAATTTAGATATTTATGTGAGAATGAATGGATACTTGGGTCGGATTGTGGGTTGACCCGCCCATAAACTTAAAACGGTTAAAAATAAATTTAAAAATGTTATTTGTAGGTTTCGAACTTGCAACCTAACAAAATAAGTACAACCCTTTAACCAACTAGGCTAACAACACTTTATATTTAAGTTTCAACACCAAATTTGATGAACGCGAGACATTTTAACAATAAAAGTTCAAATTTTTAACTAAGTAATCTATATATATATATATATATATATATATATATATATATATATATATATATATATATAATGATGCTTAATTTTTAAAGTGTCCAGATTGCCGGGTCGAGAGCTGTGGTTAATTTGGATATTTATGTGAGAGTAAATGGATACTTTGGTCGGATTGTGGGTTGACCCGCCCATAAACATAAAACGGTTAAATATAAATTTAAAAATGTTATTTGTAGGTTTCGAACTTATAACCTAACAAAACATGTACAAACCTTTAACCAACTAGGCTAACAACAATTTATATTTAAGATTCAACACCAAATTTGATGAACGCGAGACATTTTAACAATAAAAGTTCAAATTTTTAACTAACTAATATATATATATATATATATATATATATAATGATGCTTAATTTTTAAAGTGTTCGGATTGTCGGGTCGAGAGCTGTGGTTAATTTGGATATTTATGTGAGAGTAAATGGATAATTGGATCGGATTGTGGGTTGACCCGCCCATAAACTTAAAACGGTTAAAAATAAATTTAAAAATATTATTTGTAGGTTTCGAACTTGCAACCTAACAAAACAAGTACAACCTTAACCAAATGTGATTGAGATGTGGTTTGTCGAGAGAAAATAAACCAGTATCATTTGAAAGTGGTTAAAGAAATATGAATCAATTATTTAATTGACCAAAGTGTGAGGTAATGATGCTAATTATTAAAAAATATGAATCAAATATTTGATTGACAAAGTAAAAGTGTAAAGTCACGAAATGAGAGATTCATTCGAAAAAAATATGTGATGAAACATGTGAGAAAATAAGTTGTTTTATCGAAGTGAATAAAATGTGAAATGAGAGCGTTATATTTTTATTTTAATAATTTTAAACTTTGAATAAATTTTATTATAATTTTTTTAATTTATTTTATTTTGATCCTTATCCGTGTGCATCGCACGGAAATTTTCCTAATTTATATATAATAATGCTTAAAGTAAACGAACACCTTAATAATCCACGTCATATTTTCTCTCTGTTCCCTCTTCCTCTTTTCTTTCTTAATTAATTTTTTTTCATTACCATATATATATATATATATATATATATATATCCTATTAATCAATTATAATACTTAACTTTAATTTAAAATTCCACAATATTCAAAATGTCAAACAGGGGCTAAATAGGACTTAACAAGAACATAAAATTAAAGTACCATTTTATAAAAGGGTTTGGCACTTCATATCCAACCTTGATGTTCATTCAAACTTCTAAGATAAACTATAATTATTTATTAATTACTTTTTTTTAGGTAGGTATTTAGCCGACATGATCAACAAATAATGAAATTACCCTGTTAGGCTAAACATGAAAGCATAAAAATAAATATGTAGAAAGAATAGAAACGTACCCGGAACCGAAGACTAAACACAACAAAGTTCACACTTTTATTGATCAAACTTGAAATATATTACAGGAGAAGGAGAGTGAGAAGGAGAGTGATAGAGAGAGTACAATAGAGACTAGAGGGGTCGTTTTCGTCTGTCCTACCAAATGAAAATGAACAGCTATTTTAAGGAAAATATTTTACAAAAGTTAAAAATTGAACAGTGTCTCCCAGGATTCCCGGGATAAGTTTTTTCCGCACATTGCAGATCTTGTCTCTGTCTTCTACATATTGCGGATCTTGTTTCCCATTTAAATTTTAAACTGACTGGATGATGATGATCCAACTTCTTTCCTCGATATTTTTTCAACCAAAGTGTCTTTGATTGCTTCAAAAATATCTTCAATTCCGACATCACTTTGGGCATCTTGTAGATAATCAGATGTCATAGTTGAATCTGATTTGTTTGATTTATTTTCATCTTAGAATTTATACATAAATTCTTTTTACATTTTCTTCAATGTATACAAATATCATCTGCTCTCTTGATAAGTTCTCTGACCTCATTCTGAACTTTTTTGAGATATAATCAAAAGGGGACGGTGCTTCAGCTACTTGTCGTTTTTCTTCATAAAGGTTTTGTTAGAAAATAATTGTTAGAACTTATGAAAATTTCAATGAATAGATAAATTAAGTTCAAATAAATATGTTAAACCGCTAAGTCATATCAAGTATATTAATTGGTTTAAATATAACAAGAAGTTGTTGTAACGTATTGGTAAACACTCTTATTTGTCACACAGGTGACCAAGGATCAAGTCTCACCGACTGCAAATAATATTTAAAGTTTTGCTATTTCAGGGAAACTGAGCAAAATCCAAAATTTACCTATGGGAAATATCGGCTTGGAAATATATATACCGGTTAGGTTGTTTAACTTCGGTTTGAAGTAGAAGCTCGGTCAACCGGTTCGGTCAAGAAGCTCAGTCAACAGTTCAGTCAACCGGCTCGGTCAAGAAGCTTAATCAACCGGTTTAGTCAACAGTTCAGTCAACCGGCTCAGTTAAGAGATCGGTCAAACAGGCATTTAATGAAAGAAGGCTCAAGTCAAACCGGATCGGTCAACCAGCACTTAATGAAGAATGGTCGGTCATAAATGAGTTCCGGTTTATTAAATGCTCGGGTTGATTAAATACTGTCAAGCTCCGGTTATTAAATCAACTGCAGGCAGCAGGTAGCTGTCAGGCATGCTTGTCTCAGTGCAGAAACAACCTACAGACAGTAGGTAGCTGTCAGGCATGCTTGTCCAAATCCAGAAACAATCTCCAGAAAGCAGGTAGCTGTCAGGCAGGCTTATCCAAGATCTTTAGCATATCTCTGAAACAGACGGTCGGTGCATGCATGTCTGCCAGATGTCCAAATTAGCAAAACATGCACGCCATCTGAACCTGACCAGTGCATGCATGTCTGCCATGTGTCCAAAAGGATCTGTCCAAGAGGAAAGGCGTGCAAGTCCCTTGATCATTACCGGCTTCAGATGGCCAATCTCTTAGAGAGAGAAAATATGACCGTTGTCATATTTTCAATATAAAAGGAAGCTGAATCATTTCAAGAAACAAGACTCTCGCGCGAACACGTAAACACGCGTGAGATCATTTACGAAAAAGTTCATACAAGAGAGAAGAAATAGAAAACGAAAGATCTTGCGCATAAGTGATTGAAATTCCGAAAGTGTTTGTGTATTGTGTGTGTATTTTACTATTGAGTAAAAGTTATTGTATTACATCATACTAAGTGGTGTAACCGACGAGTAGTGATTAAGACTCGTTTGGCATTATGTGAGTGTTGTAACATTCAAAGTTAGTGAAAATCCTTCTCATCACTTGAGAAGAAGGGGTGACGTAGGAGAGTTTGCTCCGAACATCCATAAAAAATCTTGTCTTGTGTCATTTTCTTTATTTCTGGCTTACTTACTCTAAACCGAACTATCACTTATTTCAAACGAAACCGGGACATAATCCTCTCTCTTAACCAAACCGGTCTATCCATCCTCTCTAACCGATTCCTTATAAACATCATGCAAACCTTGTGTGTTGCTTCAAGCTGAAATAGACATTTCCGCCCTTGAACCCGGTTCAAGAGTCTGTGACAGCTTGTGCGGTGTTAAGAAACGGTTTTAGTGTTTAACCGGACTATCACCAATCAGAGTGTGTTGTGTTGTTATAAGCGTTCTCCCTTCCAAACCGGAACCCCGGTCCTCCAAGGGCGATCCCGATCCTAACAAGTGGTATCAGAGCGAGGTTCTTAACACTCAAGCAGCCGAATATCATCATGTCTTTCATCAACGAGCCCCCCATGTTCTGCATCGAAGAATATATTGATTGGAAGATACGCATGGAGGTGCATTTGGCCTCTCAAGACGACGACATGTGGTATGTTATTACTGATGGCCCGATAAAGATTAATAAGCCAAGCTGCAAATGGACGACTAATGATAAGAAGATGAATAACCTGGATAATGTTGCCAAAAACATTTTGTTCAAATCGCTGGACAAAAACATGTTTAGTAAGATCAAGTTGTGCTCCTCTGCTAAAGAAATTTGGAAGAATTTGATCCAACTGTGTGAGGGAAGCGGCCAAATAAAGGAGAACCGGAAAGAGCAGAAGGCTTTGATAGCTACTGAAATCAATAGCAAATGGGCCGATAGCGATTCGGACAACTCATCATCTAGCGACGGTGATGATAAAGTTGATATATGCTTCGCGGCTGAGAAAGAATCAGAGGTATTCGACTTTTCTACTGAAGAATTTACTAAAGAAGACTTAGTTATTGCACTCAACGATATGGTCATTGAGTTCAAAAACTTGTATGCTCTTATACCGACCCGGACAAACTACGAAACCGGAGAGTCAAGTGATATCGCTGGTGAGCCAAGCCGAACCACGATATATGAACCGGTTGAACTATCCTTAGAGAATGAGAATCTCAAGGAGACAGTTCAATCGTTAACCGAAGAAAATGAAAGATACAAATATGTCACGGCTGCTTGGAAGAGATCTAGTGAAGCGGTAAGTCAGATGTCTAATTACCAAAGATATCCCAAATATAAATTTGGTCTTGGTTATAACAAATCTGCCACTCACAATCATTCCAACGGGATGAAACTCACAAAAGACAATTTTTCTTTCATAATGATAGGATCGGCTTAATCGTTAACCGAAGAAAATGAAAGAAACAAATATGTCACGGCTGCTTGGAAGAGATCTAGTGAAGCGGTAAGTCAGATGTCTAATTACCAAAGACATCCCAAATGTAAATTTGGTCTTGGTTATAACAAATCCTCCATTCACAATCATTCCAACGAGATGAAACTCACAAAAGACAATCTTTCTTTCATAATGATAGGATCGGCTTAATCGATAGAGACTGGTGTCTGGCTAAGGATGAAGGCTTATGAAAAACGGTTTGAAAGAAATCATGTTAGGGATTTAATTCGCTTTCTATTCTATGCAAACTTTTGTAAACACTTGAAACAGATTCAAGGCGGAATTGTTTACTTGAGTTTGAAGCACAAGATGAAATATGAAAAGATGACGGAAATGAAAAACACAGCAGTTTGTTTATGGATGTTCGGAGAAACTCTCCTACTTCACCCCTTCTTCCAACCACCGGAAGGATTCACTATAATATAATTCGAATCAAATACAGTTTACACACACACTTAGCTCACTATTGAATAGAACACTTTCTGTTCAATTACAAGATGAAGAATATCACTCAGCTAAAGGTGCTTTGATTCTAGCTCTCTTTTGATTCACACACAGTACAATCAGAAAGCAGCTTCATAATATGAATTTAGTAAGCAAAATGATTGAGTAGTTTCTCTCTGCAAAAATCAGATTGCTTGTTCGTTGTATTCGCTTCAGTTCGTAAGGCTTGTTGTCCGTTATCCTTGAGATTTGTTAAATACTGAGCAGGAGCTAACGGTAGAATCTTTAGAATGATACGTGACACTCTTCCATTGGAAAGCCTCCATTGTACACAGCAGGTTTTGAACACAAGGATCGTGGTCGTACATTACTGGTAGTGCGCCGAATATTCCATCACGGATGTACCTACAAAACAAGTAATGTGAGGAAAATTCTCTTACGTGGCATTCCTTGGTTGGTTGCATATAGTTGTTGTACTGATCTTCACTAGAAAGTGGAGCAGGAGTAGGGTACAGCTATAGCACGTGGGTAGGTGAAATGCTAAATTCAAGCATACTGTTTAAACTGAGCATTAGACGTATTTCAGTTAGACGGATTGTAAAATTAGTCTAATGAAATAAAACATCTCCTTTTAATAGTAACGTCTATTAGACCGCCTGGTCTAATAGAATTAGACTCACGTCTAATTACAATAACCATTAGACTGCACGTCTAACTCTATTGTGTTAGACTACACGTCTAATTCTGGTTCTACCTTAGACTTGTCTGAAGGAGTTAGCCGCACGTCTAACTTTCACTAATTAAACTATACGTCTAATTATCCAATAACCATTAGACTGCACGTCTAATTCTGGTACTACCTCAGACTTGTCTGAAGGAGTTAGACTCCCGTCTAACTTTCACTAATTAGACTACACGTCTAATTCCGCACAAATTAGACTATTCGTCTAATTGCAAATATATTAGACTACACGTCTAACTCCGATGAGTTAGACTGTACGTCTAATTCTAAACATATTATACTTATGTCTAATTTCGTGTATCTATTACACCATCCGTCTAATTACACGTCTATTAGACTACACGTCTAACTCCGATGAGTTAGACTGTACGTCTAATTCTATGCATTCATTAGACTACACGTCTAACTCCGATGAGTTAGACTGTACGTCTAATTCTATGCATTTATTAGACTACATGTCTAACTCCGATGAGTTGGACTATACGTCTAATTCTATACATTCATTAGACTACACGTCTAACTCCCATGAGTTAGACCGTACGTCTAATTCTATGCATTTAATGCCAAAAATCGGTTTAATGACCCTCATTAGATCCAAGTCTTATGAAATATTGTTTCAATACACCTGCATCAAAACTCATAAGTCATTTCATCATCAAAATCTCAATGGTTAAATTATTTCAACACACAGTCAAAATAATTTGACCCAACAATTTCCCCCTTTTTGATGAAGAAATTGCAAACCTGCATACATATATCAAAATATGCATTCATCATATAAATAAACAAAACCCTTCTTCACTTACATTAAACATTCAAAACCAATATTCAGAGAATCATTAGTGAAACATTGTTTGAAATACTTAAATAGAGAATAAGAAAACAAATTATTGTTCTTCCCTTTTAACTCGAGGATCGGTTGGACTCATTTCTTAACCGGGAACCATGTTGAAGAAGGAAGGATAGCCGCGACCACCACGACTGCCTCCACTTGATCTACCACCACGTTCACCACCGCTGGCACGACCACTTTGATCAACATTGGTTAGTCAACTTCGGCCACCACCACTTTGACCTCCACGATCATTACCACTTCGACCTCCACCTCTCTTGGTTGGCCTAGGATTGTCATCAGTGCTTGGAGCTCGCCTGGATCTAGTTTCGGTTGACACGCCATCATTTCTTCTACTTGACTCACCTAGAGCGGGTCGAGATTGAGCACCTTCAGCATTGGCCTTTGTGTTCTCCTTTGCTTGAAATTTCCTAGCAATGGAGTCAGCAAATTCCTGACATTCATTGTCATTTCTACTCAAGCAGCCCTAAATTTCCACCATCTGATTCTTCACCAGACTGAATTCTTCCAAGGTTTCCTTGTGGCGTTCATCATTGATTTGCCTTTCAATGTCCAATAATTCAGTTTGACAATTGATAAATTGCTTTTCAAACTTTGAGTAATTTATATTTGAGACATGAGTCTCATGCGTGTTCTTCTTCAAGGTGTTGTCCAACTCTTTGAGAACTTTGAGAATTTCAGTAGAGTCCTTTCTTTCTTCTTCCTGATTATTTGTGGACTTTACCATGCTCTTCTGAAGAGATGAGAGCACCGAAGACATAGATTTTAACATCTTGTGGCCACTAGCAGAGTTTCCTTCATTTGATGAATTTTCTTCAGAATCTGCTGCCATACTTTGAATCGGCTCAAAGTTTGTATGAATCTGCAAGGATTGCTCCAGTTGATTCTCCTCGGCTTTTTTATCAGCTTTATCTCGCTCTTCTTCTTCTATTTATTCTTCTATTTCTTGTTGATCTTGTTCCTCCTCAGATGAGGAACTCCCTTCTTCAACATTCTTATCTTTGGAGGGTTCCCCTTCTGATTTGATGGTTTCTGGCTGAGTTACCTCGGCCACTTTCTCTTGAATAACCTCTGTTTTCACAACAGGGGTTAACATAACATCTTCTTCAATAGGAGCTTGAACAGCCTCCTCAATCACATCTTCCACAAGAACTTCTTCTACATTTGTCTCAAGGACTTGTTCAGGTTCTTGGACAATCACTTCTTCTTCTTCATTCGGATTCTCTTGAATAGGTTGATCCAGAATGTGTCTCTCTTCGGCAGAAAGATTCCCGAATTCGATCAGGAGAGCAGCATCAAGCTCATCGGCATCATTCTCAGCATCTAGAATATCCATAGATTCATCATCATTGAGAGGTTCTATGCTAGAGCAATCGGCGCCATGAATGTGTCGAGAAGCAACAGAGACGTAACTATCCAAAATGTCGTTTAGCTTCTTCAAAACTTTCAATTCAACTTCAGATCCTTTCTCAGCAGGGTTGAAGTTAGCCTTTCTGGCTTCAAAGATTGGGAAGAGAGCTTTTCCAAACAGACAAGCTTCCACTAGATCTTTTCTCTTTAGAGCCTCAACAACCTCTGAAGTTCTAGCCCATTTAAGCACTTTCTTTTCGTTTTCCACCCGCTTCTTCCATTCTTTTGTTATTGCAGAGTTAGTCAGAGAATCGTTATACTTGGATGACATTCTCTCCAGGGACCAAGATTCATAAATCTCTAGTTTCTCAGCCATAATAACTTTAACTTGATCTAAAATGAGGTCAACAATTCCTATTGCCTCCGATACCTTCTCAAGAACTTGAGGGGCGATTTTCTTGCCTTTTCCAAAAACCTCTACGAGTTTTGGAGTAGGTCTAGGTTCACCGATCATGATTCCACTTATCTGTCTTCTAGAACGCATCAGTTTAAATACGTTTCTTACAGAGCTCAACAGGGAGCTCCACACGAACAACTTTTCCAGCTACCAATGAATCTTTAGGAGAGGGATCATTGGGTTCACCATCCACAAGAGTAAGAACATCACCTTGTTCTGGTTGAGATGACTCTGTAGCACCGGCGGCTACTAGATCAGTTTGAACAACAGGAGACTCAATCCTGTCAATATTTTCAACATTTGGACCGGTTGGCTCAACAGCATGCCCTTCAGCAGATTCTCTCAACAGAGAAAATACAGATTCAGCTTGTTCCACAATAGGAACATTAAACTTAGGCACATCGGCCAGAGATTTAGAAGAGGTTACCTTTACAGATTTAGACGCGCGGTGCGCCTTCGTCTTCTTCTCCTTTGAGACACAAGATCTCGAAGGTTTCCTCAAAATGGTTGAGGGAGTGGATAATGAGGACATCGGAGTTGCAGCAAGTATGCATGGACCTTGCCTTAATCTTGAATCGACAGATTCAGAGTCCTTCTTGTTTGAACTCTTCAAGCTGGAGGAACTGGCCTCCGATTCATTCACCGTTTTCGATCTCTTAGCCCCTGTTGACATCACAGAAGCAGAAGGTTGCTTGGATCGGGTAGAGGGTTTTCCACCGGTTTGGAAACTCGATGCACCAGAAACAGATTCAATATTATTCTTCAACCTCATCAGTGTGCTAGCCACTGTAAGGGCAGTATATACTCTCGGAGAGTTAATCTGCACAGGTTCACCAACAGGAACCCCCAAATGCTTCAACAGATGACTCAGTTGAGCCGCAAATGTTATGCTTTCCTTGTTCGTCTGACAGATAGAGAAGCACAGGTTCTGGAAAAGGGTGTGAGCCCAGTTTACCTGGATTCCCTTTGAAATAGCACACATATAGTCAAAACGGTCTTGACTATAGAGATGGAAAGAGCCAGATTTCCCTTGTAGCGCCTTTGCCACCACGTCGTTCAGCAGAATGAAATGCGGTTTAAACACCTTTTTGGGTCCATTAACATGGATTATAGAACCATCGGCAGAGAAGGTTCTCTTCATCTCCTCCATGATTTCTGAAGAGAGGATCAGGTCGAACGAATGCCCCTCCGTTGGAAGTTCAAAGAACTCCACATAAATTGCTTCATCGAAAGAGAACTCCATTCTGTTGACGGTTGCTACGATGGATTCACCCACCATAGTTGCCGTTTTGAAGAACTCGCGAACTTTGTTTTTGTAGAATATGAACGGTCCGTCTAGATACTTCCTTAGCCCAGAATATTCTATGGTTTGGAACATCTCCACCACCTCCGGTTGATCGAACGTATATACCGATGGAAAATCCTCCTGCAAAGTACAGTGACCCAAAGTAATTTTCTTCACCATTTTCGAAAGAATATGAACCGACACAATATTTCAAAGAGATTTAGAGAGAGAAATGCAAAGAAAGCTAGGGTTCTTAAGGATTTCGAAAGATTGAAAATTTTCAAACTCATGCACTAATATCCTTATATGGACAGAAGAAGGAAATACAGAATAATCGTCTTTCCTCAAGGGTATGGCCCATCAATAAATATTAGACGTCCTTTTTCAAGGAGTCATCATTACAAATGAGGGTATATCAGTCATTTTCTCTAAACTTGAGAGACACGTGTCTTCATGTTATTAAGAGATGACTGTTTGATGTTTTGAGAGGGAAAAACAAATAGCTCTCAACGTGGGACAGCTGTCCTTGATTAGTCTAATCGACACGTAGTCAGACGTTTTTCTTACTCCACACATCCATATAACAAAACATCTATTAGACGGATGAGTCTATTAGACGCATACGTCTAATTCCGTGTTATAAAAATCTGTCTAATGTCTATTAGACGTGTACGTCTAATTCCAAATAAACACCACGTGTTAGACATGTGTTTGATTAGACGTGAGCATCCACTTGCTCATGACGTAAAAATTTCTAACGTCTATTAGACGTGTCCGTCTAATCGCGTAGGTATAGCACCTCAACATATAGACTTAGATGTGTAGATTACGAGCAAAAATACGTCTAAGTACACACTGTTTCTTTTAGACACCCTTGTCTAATTAGACCGATTAAGGATATTCGTCTAGAGAGTAATTTTACTTCCAAAGTAATTTTTCCCTCTCATTATGAACATAAAAATGTAATAGACAATTTTTGTGGTCCAAAGACCAAAAACATTTTTAACAAATAAAAAACAATAAAAAAATTTATTCTTCTAGAATGGCAAATTCCATTGTTGATCTTCCAGGTTGTGTACTCAGAAGAGTACTCGTCTAGCTTCCTTCCTGCAATCCTCCTGTATCACCTACAAAATAAACTATTTACACATGTTGGTACACATACTTAATTGGGTCCTCGATTAATTAGTCCCTTAGGAATCCACATACTTAGTTGTTCCCTTGAAAACCTTTGGGAAGAGAAATCAAATACCTTAGTCTCCTGAGTTCCTTCTTCATCTTCTCTTGCCATGAAGCAAGCCACCTCTTCTTCATCACTTTCACTGGATGAAAAGTAAGAGCCACGGCTGCTTCCTCTGTTCTTCCCGTCACCAGCCATAAGAGCCTTCAGCTCTTTTCCATCATCCTTGGCATCTTCACGATTTGGTTTCCGGCATTCTGATACATAATGACCTTTAATACCACAGTTAAAACAAGTAACATTAGCTTTAAATTTTCTATTATCATTAGAATTTGAAGAGTTTGAGTTAGAGTTGCTCTTCTTCATGAAGTCGTCAAACTTCTTCACAAAGAGAGACATGGCATCGCTGCTCAGCTGTTGAGTTGCCATCTTCACGTCCGGAGCGGTTGGTGGCACTTCAGCAGTCACCAGCGCCTTGGCAATGATAACGGACGTGGGTTGGTCTTCTTTAATCCTACGGTTCAGCTCGAACTCATAGGCCTTGAGGTCAACAAAGAGATCAAAGAGACAGATCTTGTTGAGATCTTTGGATTCTCTCATCGCCATAGTCTTTATGTCCCATTTTCTTGGAAGAGCACGCATGACCTTGATAGCAAGCTCCCGGTTGCTATAGGTCTTGCCTAGGATAGATAGAGAGGAGACGATCTTGCTGAATCTGGTGTCGATGTCGTTCATTGTTTCACCAGGACGCATTTTGAAGTTGTCAAACTGTTGAGTGGCAACCATGATCTTGTTTTCCTTGGTTTGCTCGTTTCCCTCGCACAGTTGAGTGAGTTTGCCCCAGACCTCTTTGGCGGTGTCGCATTCGATAATGTAGTTGAACATGCTATCATCAAGAGATCTGTACAGAACATCAAGAGCCATGTTGTTGAGGTTGTTCTGCCTCTTTTCATCAGCCTTCTCCTTATCAATCTTGATAGGACCTTCTGTGACAATGCTCCACATGTCATCATGAAGAGAAGAGAGATGAGCACGAACTCTTCCAAACAATGTAGTTTTCTCGAGAAAAAGTTGGAATGGCTGTAGCACTGGCATCTTTGGATATGGTCGACATATTTCAGGAAAAGCTTGAGAATAGAAACAGGGCTCTGATACCAATTGATAGGATCGACTTTATAGATAAAGACTGGGGTCTGGCTAAGGATGAAGGCTTATGAAAAACGGTTTGAAAGAAATCATGTTAGGGATTTAATTCGCTTTCTATTCTACGCAAACTTTTGTAAACACTTGAAACAGATTCAAGGCGGAATTGTTTAATTGGGTTTGAAGCACAAGATGAAATATGAAAAGATGACAGAAATGAAGAACACAGCAGTTTGTTAATGGATGTTCGGAGAAACTCTCCTACATCACCCCTTCTTCCAACCACCGGAAGGATTCACTATAATATGATTCGAATAAAATACAGTTTATACACACACTTAGCTCACTATTGAACAAAACACTTTCTGTTCAATTACAAGATGAAGAATATCACTCATTTAAAGGTGCTTTGATTCTAGCTCTCTTTTGATTCACACACAGTACAATCAGAAATCAGCTTCACAATATGAATTTAGTAAGCAAAATGATTGAGTAGTTTCTCTCTCTGCAAAAATCAGATTGATTGTTTGTTGTATTCGCTTCAGTTCGTAAGGCTTGTTGTCCGTTATCCTTGAGATTTGTTAAATACTGAGCAGGAGCTAACGGTCGAATCTTTAGAATGATATGTGGCACTCTTCCATTGGAAAGCCTCCATTGTACACAGCAGGTTCTAAGGACAAGGATCGTGGTCGTACATTACTGGTAGTGCGCCGAATATTCCATCAGGGATGTACCTGCAAAACAAGTAATGTGAGGAAAATTCTCTTATGTGGCATTCCTTGGTTGGTTGCATATAGCTGTTGTAATGATCTTCACTAGAAAGTGGAGAAGGAGTAGGGTACAGCTATAGCACGTGGATATGTGAAATGCTAGATTCAAGCATACTATTTAAACTGAGCATTAGACGTATTTCAGTTAGACGGATTGTAAAATCAGTCTAATGAAATAAAACATCTCCTTTTAATAGTAACGTCTATTAGACCGCCTGGTCTAATAGAATTAGACTCACGTCTAATTACAATAACCATTAGACTGCACGTCTAACTCCACTAAGTTAGACTGCACGTCTAATTTCGGTTCTACCTCAGACTTGTCTGAAGGAGTTAGACGCACGTCTAACTTTCACTAATTAGACTACAAGTCTAATTATCCAATAACCATTAGACTACACGTCTAACTCCACTTAGCTAGACTGCACGTCTAACTCCACTAAGTTAGACTGCACGTCTAATTTCGGTTCTACCACAGACTTGTCTGAATGAGTTAGACTCACGTCTAACTTTCACTAATTAGACTACACGTCTAATTCCGCACAAATTAGACTATTCGTCTAATTGCAAATATATTATACTACACGTCTAACTCCGATGAGTTAGACTGTACGTGTAATTCCGAGTATATTAGACTTACGTCTAATTCCGTGTATCTATTAGACCATCCATCTAATTACACGTCTATTAGACTACACGTCTAACTCCGATGAGTTAGACTGTACGTCTAATTCTATGCATTCATTAGACTACACGTCTAACTCCGATGAGTTAGACTGTACGTCTAATTCTATGCATTTATTAGACTACACGTCTAACTCCAATGAGTTAGACTGTACGTCTAATTCTATGCATTCATTAAACTACACGTCTAACTCCGATGAGTTAGACTGTACGTCTAATTCTATGCATTTAATGCCAAAAATCGGTCTAATGACCCTCATTAGATCCAAGTCTTATGAAATATTATTTCAATACACATGCATCAAAACTCATAAGTCATTTCATCATCAAAATCTCAATGGTTAAATTATTTCAACACACAGTCAAAATAATTTGACCCAACACATAAGATTTGTCAAGATTTCATCAACCAAAAACGAGGCATAACGTGATCTAAAACCGGAAAAAGAAATAAAATATGTAAGTCCAACTGAATCGAAAAAATAGCTTCATCCTGAGAGAAGGAAAGCCAACCGGCTAGTAGGTAAAGAAACTGATACACACCCACATAAAATTAATCAAAAGTCACCACAAAATAAGGCACTCTTAAGACATAGAGATGTCAAGCCGAGTATCGGTAAGTTAATTAGAACTATCACTGGGAAAGTTATCCGACTTATTAAAGTCTGGATTCCTAAGGGACTAATAAGCCACGGACCCAAAGAAAAATGGGGACTAGATTTTCTATTGTCTATTAATACAGATAAATCAAGACAAAAGCTTGGAAGAGACAGCATGGCATCCGGACAGTCGGTTGCTGACGAACACATCATATGAAGGGAACAAGCATGAAGTGGCTAACATCCTCACAAAACCATTTCTCGAGTCTAAGTTTTCTTCCCTTAGAATTATTTTAGGATTTTTAGATTACAAAATTTAAAGAAAATTTGTTAGAAAAAAAATAAAGTTCTCCTTAAACCAAACCGTTTTTCCAAAAGCCGACCAAACAAATATAAGCTCTTTAAAACTGGCCAAACAAATATAAGCTCTTTAAAACCGGCCAAACAAATATAAGCTCTTTAAAACCGGCCAAACAAATATAATCTTTTTAAAAAACGGCCAACAATTACAAGTTTTGAACATTTATTCTAAATAATCAAAAAGGGAGAAATTGTTAGAAAATAATTGTTAGAACTTATGAAAAGTTCAATGAATAGATAAATTAAGTTCAAATAAATATGTTAAACCGCTAAGTCATATTAAGTATATTAATTGATTTAAATAAAACAAGAAGTTGTTGTAGTGTAGTGGTAAACTCATTCCTGTCACACAGGTGACTAGAGATCAAATCTCACCGACTGTAAATAATATTTAAAGTTTAGCTATTTCAGGGAAATTGAGCAAAATTCGAAATTTACCTATAGGCAAGATCGGCTTGGAAATATATATATCAGTTAGGTTGTTTGACTTCGGTTTGAAGTAAAAGCTCGGTCAACCAGTTTTGTCAATAGTTCAGTCAATCGGTTCGGTCAAGAAGCTCAATCAACCAGCTCAGTTAGGAAATCGGTCAAACAGGCATTTAATGAAAGAAGGCTCTGGTCAAACCGGATCGGTCAACCGGCACTTAATGAAGCATGGCCGGTCATAAATGAGTTCTGGTTTATTAAATGCTCTGGTTGATTAAATGTTGTGAAGCTCCGGTTATTAAATGTACTGCAGGTAGCTGTCAGGCAAGCTTGTCTCAGTCCAGAAGCAATCTCCAGAAAGCAGGTAGCTGTCAGGCAAGCTTATCCAAGATCTTTAGCATATCTCTAAAACAGGTGGCCGGTGCATGCATGTCTGCCAGATGTCCAAATTAGCAAAACATGCAAGCCACCTGAACCTGACTGGTGCATGCATGTCTGCCATGTGTCTAAAATGATTTGTCCAAGAGGAAAGGCGTGCAAGTCCCTTAATCATTACCGGCTTCAGATGGCCAATCTCCTGAAGAGAGAAAATATGACCGTTATCATATTTTCAATATAAAAAAAGGAAGCTGAATCATTTCAAGAAACAAGACTCTCGCGCGAACACGTAAACACGCGTGAGATCATTTACGAAAAAGTTCATACAATAGAGAAGAAACAGAAAACGAAAGATCTAACGCATAAGTGATTGAAATTCCGAAAGTGTTTGTGTATTGTGTGTGTATTTTACTATTGAGTAAAAGTTATTGTATTACATCATAGTAAGTGGTGTAACCGACGAGTAGTGATTAAGACTCGTTCGGCATTGTGTGAGTGTTGTAACATTTAAAGATAGTGAAAATCCTTCTCATCATCTGAGAAGAAGGGGTGACGTAGGAGAGTTTGCTCTGAACATCCATAAAAAATCTTGTCTTGTGTCATTTTCTTTATTTCCGGCTTACTTACTCTAAACCGAACTATCACTTATTACAAACGAAACCGGAACATAATTCTCTCTCTTAACCAAACCGGTCTATCCATCCTCTCTAACCGATTCCTTATAAACATCATCCAAACCTTGTGTGTTGCTTCAAGCTGAAATAGACATTTCCGCCCTTGAACCCGGTTCAAGAGTCTGTGACAGCTTGTGCGGTATTAAGAAACGGTTTTAGTCTTTAACAGTACTATCACCAATCAGAGTGTGTTATGTTGTTATAAGCATTCTCCCTTCTAAACCGGAACCCCGGTCTACCAAGGGCGATCCCGATCCTAACAGGTTTATTTGTTGGTGTAAGAGGTCCATTGTCTCCTTCCTGAATCGCTCATTTGTTTCATGATCGATCATCATCATCTCATCCCAAAATTTATAATGGGATGATCTAAACAGACATGGAATACCTGTTTTGGTATAACCAAATTCGGGTATCCATTTCCAAATCCAAGGAATGGAAAATTTTGTAAAAAAGAAATAAGAAGCTATTCCATCAATATATAAATTTGCTTCTTGTTTTTTCAGAAACTAGAGGGAGATATCACTCTATTTATCAAAGAGGACTTTGATTTCTTTTGGTAAAACCTTTGGGCTAGGACTAAAACAGTAAAACCAGTTTATGAACTAGTGGGGAATATCTCCTCTATAAACATTCGTGCATACCTTGATGAACCAGGAATGTTTATATTTATTATTCTCGTAATTCGATGCCTTGGTGAAGGCATTACAGTAATCCCAATAATTAAGTTTGAATGTCGTTGTTTTATTAAACGACAATTCTCTTTCTTTCATTGGGGATATTCCCCAATCTTCTAAGGATATTGTCTTTTTATTATTATTTTGCTGAAATTATAAATTTATTTGCGCCAGAGAAATGTGATATTTCACATGATCCACTTTGAATAAGTATTTGTTCGTAAAACATTCAGGACTTATAAGTCCTCGATGGTGTGGATGTATTATCCAAATACCTCTATATTATTGTCCATGACTCATTTTACATTGGAGGTCTTTTTCTTCTATGAGAAATATAATTTCTTTATATTTATTTCTCATGAATCCGATATTACTGGATTATGTTTCATCATCTCCCAGTATTCTAGCGTATGTGGGATTGTCTTTTTGGCTCTCAGGATTTTGGGAGAGATCCATTGCTATAAGTGTCTGTTTACCATATTGAGATATTATCACTGGTATTCTGCCTTGGCCTCTACCTTCGAGGGAGGAGGGTCCCCTTCCTCTATTAGAGAAAAGTTTATGACCTCTTGCGCTCATTCCTGTAAATTTAAAAATTCACGGGTTAAGAAATCAGAAAGATTATTGTCTATCCCTTTTTTACATGCTATGTCAAAATCAAATGGGGCTAAATAAGCTTGCCATCCGGAGAACATTTGTTTCTATACATCATGTTTAAAGTCTTTTTGGAACATAAATTTAGCTGCATTACAGTATATTCGTATAATAAATTTTTTATTATATAAATCGTCTTGAAATTTTAAAGCACATTTGACTATGGCGAGAATTTCTTTGGCAACTTTTGCATATTTTTTTTAGGAATCGTTCCATTTTCCTGAATGGAATCTGACAAGATAGACTTGTTTTGTTTCTGAATCTAATTGAGTCAATATTCTACCGAATCCTATATCAAAAGCATCAGTCTCAATTACCTTTTCCCAATTTGGGTTACTTATCATCAAACAAAGAAGTACTTTTACTTTATTTTTAATTCTTTTAATTACATATGTATGATGACTTGACCATTGTTTTGGGTTTTTCTTCATCCCATCATATAATATTGATGTATCTTCTGTTAGATTTTTATAGTATGGAGCCACATAATTGAGGTTGCCTAAGAATCTTTGTAACTGTGTTTTATTAGTAATTATCTTTAGGAATTTTTTAGCAAATTCTATGTTTCTATTAATATGAATAATGTTTCCCTTTTCAATGATATGACCTAAAAACCTTATTCTTGTTATGAAAATATCCATTTTTGCCTTAGAAATTACTAATCCATTCTAAGTTATTATTGTTTTAAACATATTTAAATGCTTAAAGTGAGTTTTAATTGTTTTTGAATAAACTAGTATATCATCAATGTAACAATTATAAATGTGTTATAAGGATTGAAAATATTATTCAAAATTTTTTGAAATTCGAATGGAACATTTTTTAATCCAAATGGCATCCCATTCCATTCATAATGTCCTATAGGGACATTGAATGCTGTCATATATCTATCAGATTTTTCAATCTGAATTTGCCAATATCCCGATTTTAAATCGAACTTTGAAAATATTAAACTATCATACAGTCTATCTAATAGATCTTTTTATTAGGAATTTGACGCCTAATCCGTTTTAATACCTTGTTGAGTGGTTTATAGTTGATTACTAACCTTGGTACACCTATTTCAATTTCTGAACGTTTATTTACATAGAAAGCTGTACATGACCATGGTGATTGTGATGGACTTATCAACCCTTTTTGTAATAGAGTACCTATCTCCTTTTTGCATAATTCTAGATATTCTGAATTCATTTGGCAATGTCTTGACTTTCTAGGAATATTCTTTTCATTAAAAGAATCCTCATAGGATAGAGAAACTATATATTTCTTTCTATCCCAAAATGCATTAGGATGTTCATAACAAATATCTATTGAAAGTTGGTCTCTTAGTAGAGCTATTTTTTCTTGTAATTTGGGATTTTCTAATTGTTCATCTATTCTTATTACACTTATTTCTTGTTTTAGAAAATATATTTGGTCTTACTTTGCTTTGATATTATCATATATATTATGTAGCATTTTAGTAAGTGACTCAACAATAAATTCTAAAAAAATATCATGTTTCTGAAAAGTTCATGTAATACCTTTATTATTAATCATCTTAATTGGGTAAATAATATTTAAAAATGGGGTTCCAAGTATGACCTCATTTGATATATCTTTAGCAAGTATTAAACTTTGAGGATGCACTTATTATCAGTACATATGTAGGCTTTTGGAAGCTTATATTGGATTTGAAGTTTATCTCCACCTGCATGCCACAGGGTATGGCTCATTTTATAAAAATATCTAGTGGGAATTAATCCTTCTTGAATAACATTGAAATCTTCCCCGCTATCAATAAGAGCAGTAAACGACCTTGTATAATGATTATCTATTAGGAGAGATATTCTTATGTGTCATTTTGGGATTTAACCATTTCTATTGTGGATAAAAAAAATTCTGAGAATATATTTTCTTCAATTTCTATTTTATCTTTTCTATTGTCATGAGATTGATTATTTTCGTGCGGTTTATCCTCAAGCTTAGTTATTCTTGATTCTTGTATAATATTCTTCCTTTTAAATATCTTAATTTCTTCTTTCAAATTATTAATTTCTTTGTAAAGATTTTTGAGAGTTATATTCTCTTCTTTGTTTTAAACTTTGTGTCTAAGTTGGTTCATTACTTCACTCATAGTATAAGATTTATTATAATTTAATTTCTTATCTTCTACCTCTTCTTCTTTAGAGGATGAAGTTCCTTCTTCAGTATTGAACTGGTCTATGATCTACATTCTTAATTCTGGGTCTCTAATGGCTTTTAGTAATTCAAAAGCATGATTAAAGGTTAAAACATTAAGTTTCATATCTGAGAATTGAGATATGATTCTATATAATTCTGATTTGTTAATATTTTGAATTTGATCTAGGTTATTGGTTTCTTTTTAAGGATATTTTAATCCTGATCGACATGGCTCACATTCGGAGTCTTCTGAGCTTAATTCAGAAATGTTTTCATTATTTAGATCATCCAGTTCAAAATTACTACTTATTAAATCTGAATCATATTCTTCAGATTCTGAGTTTTATAAAGTGTGGATAATTAATTTTTTTGTGTCTTCTGGAATTTCAAGAATATTAATTTTTTTCTTTGCCCAACAGTATTTTAATGTGTGTCCACATTTTCCACAGTTGTGGCACTTCCTATTATTTTTGAAATTTTTTTACTTGGTTTTATATTTTTCTTCCCTCCTCTCATTTTTCATCTCTAAGTATTTTTTTTTGATGGTTTTCTATATTTATGAAATTTATTATATTTTACCCTCCTATCCTTTCTAGATGTTGGGTTATCTATACCAAATTGTTGATAAAATTAACTTAATTGTTGTCTTTCACTTTGAATTTGTATTTTAATTTGTTGGTTTAGCCTTATTTCATTACATAAAGCTAATCCTTATTGAATACAAGTATCTATTAATACACCATATGTACAAGTTTCATATGGTATCATTGAATGACTCTTTTTGAGATTCCTTCTAACTTTTTTGGCAAAAAGGCTTGGAAGACCATCAATAAATTTTTATTTCCAATGTACATTATTACATTATGAGAGTTCCATAACTCTACTTAGAAAGGTATCTTTATACCATATAAATCTGAAAGTATTTTACATCTTAGATTTTGTAATAATGTTCTAATTGTATCACTATTATCACTGAACCTTCCTTTGAAGTGTTCAATAATATTTATTGCTAGTATATAAACCGCATGCTCAGTTAAACTATTGTTTTCTTGTTTTATAGTGTTATGAATTGAATCTCTATCATCTTGGGAAAAATAATTATCCCACCAACCCTTTAATTGGCCAGTAAACCCAGCAACAATCATTGTTGCTATTGTTTTATCAGTATTTTTATTATTTTTACAAGCTGTTGAGTACATTAACATTCTATGTACTGTATTGTAAATTTGTTTGTTTGAATATCCATCAATATTCCATTAATATATTTTGTTTCCTGAATAACTAATATCAATTGTATTTGTATATTCTTCATGTAAAACATCAATTGGTGTTGGTCTATTATAGTAAAATTTACTTTGTATAGGTTTATCAATCCATTTATTAATTTTATTAATCTGGTATTTGTTTTCATTCCACTATAATACTTAGTTTGCTAAATGTTTTTTAAAATTCTTGCATTGGCCTTAGATTGAAATCAGATATTATCGGAGGAGGTTGGAAGCTTGGGGAAGCTTCTTTTTCTTTTGGGGTTATTTTTAACGCACCTGGTTTAATCTCATTTATTGATTTTATTAACTTTTTAATTTTGTTTTCGATGGATTGTAATTGTTCTCCTAGAATATTTAGGAACAGGCTTGTGTAATTTTGTTGTTCAAACATATTGTTAATATGTTTGCAAGTTATTGGGAGTGTATCATTTTCAATTAAAGTTTTGTATGGTGTGAAATTTATTGTTTTTCCTCCCTTTTCAACATGGAAAGGTTGTTAAGGCGGATATGTTCCTAAATAGGTTTTTCCTGTTTCTAACCTAAAATTTCTTTCAATAACAGATATATATATTTTTTACATAAATGCTTATGAACCATGAGGTGAAAGGGATTAAAGCATTTTTTTTCTTTGCAGAATTCATAAAATTCTTTCTGAAATTGTTTTATTCTGAAATGCGAAAACTTTCAAAAAACTATTTTCTGAATTGGGTGTAACCTGGATTTTTGAATTCATTGGAAATTATTTTTCTGGCTGGAGAACCAGTATTGAAATCTATTTTGGGTATACTATTCATTTAAATAGAAAAGTCCATTTCTAACATTGTCGGTTCTATTCCGTTTAGGGTTTGTGTGTTGTTTTCCCTGACAATATTTTGTATATTAATATAAAAAAAATTATAATTGGAATTGAATCTTCCAAAAACGTTTTTTACCTTATTTGAGAAGTGGATGCCCTTAAAGGGTATTCGACTTTGTAATCTAATGGTGAGATATATGATCTAACAGAGTTATGTCTTTGTGATGGACATAACTTTAGGCTTGTGTCAAATCTTACTTCGAGACTTCCCTCATCATTTTGAGAAATATCTAATATATTATTATAATTTTGGACATGTGGTTGTGTACAGCTTGTTCTATTTTCCAGTTATCTGGAAATGATATTTCATCCCATTTAATTGGTCTTCTTCTAGTAATGTTTGATTTATCAAAATTTGTTTGTATTAAGATTGTTTCATTAATGGGTTTATTGACTCTCCTACATAGTGGATTTAAAGTAAATAAGGGTTTGTAGTATATTCTATAACACACACATTACTTCCGATCCAGGAGCATAATTATATGCATGTATTTTAATATTTAATGTTAGGGAGTCAGTTATATTAGCATCAAATAAAGATAATTGTAAGTTTGGGAAACCGTTAAAATAAACGGTTCCCTGTGCTAAACTAGATTACATTATTCCCATTAGGGATTGTTTCCAATTTAGATTTCTTCCATCTCTTAAAGTTGTCATAAAGCTTTCTGGTAAATCCTCTAAGGTTAAAGTTTTAAATTCAACATGTACTAGACCTATATGTAGAAATTTATAGGTTTGTTTATAATATTCTATATCCATATCTGACAACAATTTTATTATATCACTATTATCTAGTGAAACTGACTCTTCAGTTGTTTTTAATACTTATTTTAGACCCATTTTTTCAAATGCTCCTAGTTGATATATTAATTTAGGTTCGACTTTTGGAATTGTCCACTTATTTAGAAGATCTAAGTCTTTTGGAATATCATATTCCTCTTTTTTAATTTTCTTTATGTTATTCTTTTTTGAGATCATGTTCATGATAATCATGATTATTGCGATGTGTTGATCACTTAGGATATTCATGATTAGTATGGTGTGTTGTTCATGATATATATTATATATATACAATAGACAAAAGTCAAAATCTTGTTGCTTTTCCAGCTGAATCCACCAGAAGTGGTTACACGAATACTGGTATTCACAACAAAATCTCAACGTTCGACTATATTATAGCTTATAAAGAAAATTTAAAGAGGGACAAGAAATTTTTACAACATATAGAAATGCTTGTCAACCAATTATAATACGTAACTTTAATTTAAAGTTCCACAATGTCCAAAATACCAAAACAGTGGTCAAACAGGAGTTAACAGGAACATAAAATTAAAGTACCATTTTATAAAAGGGTCTAGCACTTCATATCCAACCTTTATGTCCATTCAAAATTCTAAGATAAGCCATAGGCAGGGTAATTAAGCGACATGATCAACACATAATGAGATTAGCCTATTAGACTAAACATGAAAGCATAAAATACATACGTTGAAGGAATAGAAATGTACCTAAAACCGAAGACACAACACAACAAAGTTCACACTTGTATTGATCAAACTTGAAATATATTATATATATATATATATATTTATTTAATATATATATATATATATATATATATATAATATATATATATTTAATATATATATATATATATTGAATAGATATATATATAATGTATATATTTTTTTCTTACTATATATCATGTAAAAAATTATCTATATTAATATTAATTCAAGATATAAACAATTTTTGTTTGGTTATAAATGCACCAATCTTTATAATTTTTAAATTTTATTTATTTATATATATATATAACAATATTTTTTTATTATAAATTCAGCTACTTTCATAATTTTATATTTATTTTTTACTTTATATATATTATATTATTTTTTATCATTAATTTTGTATAAATACATTTTATCTTTTATCATACATTTTTTTCTCTCATCATATATATATATATATATATATATAATATTTTTTATATAAGTATAAATAATTTTTATGTTAATATAAAAATTAACTAATTGGCAATAAATATTAAATACAAAATATATATACATACACAAAATAATAAAATTATTTTAACAACCATAACCATAACTGGTCTAGCGATTTAAATATTCACATTTCATACAAAAGATCAGGGTCCAACTCCCAAAATATACAAATTTATATTTTCAAAATTTTTATCTTTACTAAAGTGTGAGGTTGAAATTAGTGGTTAGTCCGACGATCATTTGAAAGTCTAAGGTCACGAGATAGAGATTGGGTGGTGGGTGATTTGTCGAGTGTGAGGTCCGGATTAGTGATTTTTATGTCGAGTATTTGGAAGTGCGAGCTCATGAGATGAGGTCGGGTGGTGGGTGGTTTGTTAAGTGTGAGGTCAGAATTAGTGGTTGGTTTGACGAGAATTTGAAAGTGTATGGTCACGAGATGGAGGTTGAGACGTGGGTAGTTTGTCGAGTGTGAGGTCGAAATTAGTGGTTGGTTTAGCGAGCATTTGAAAGTGTGAGGTCACGAGATGGAGGTCGGGTGGTGGGTGGTTTGTCGAGTGTGAGGTCGAAATTAAAGTTGGTTTGTTAAGCATTTGAAAGTGTGAGGTCACGAGATGAAGGTCGGGTGGTTGGTGGTTTGTCAAGTGTGAGGTTGGAATTAATGGTTAGTTTGACAGCATTTGAAAGTGCAAGATCACAAGATGAATGTCGGGTGGTGGGTGGTGTGTCGAGTGTGAGGTCACGAGATGAATGTCGGGTGATAGTTAGTGGTTGATTTGACGTTGGATAAGAGGTTTGTGATCAATTGAGATTAGTTGTTAATTTGTTAAAGTGGGATAAAGAGGCATACGAAAATGTGTGAATCACAAAATGAGGGTCAATTAGAGGATTAGTGGTTGAGCTTTTGACGAGATATGAGATGTGTGTCATTAATTGAGGTTGACTAAGATTGGTGGGTGTCGAAGGGATAAAAAATACATATGAAAAAGTGTGAGTCACAAAATGAGGGTCAATTGAGGGGTAAGTGGGTGCCGAAGGGATAAAAATATATGGTAATATTAATTTTAAGATTAAACTTAATTTTATCTAAATATTTATAAATAAATAATATTTTATATGTATTCTTATCCATACAAATGCACGGGATTCATGCTAGTTTCATTAAAAAATTTAAAAGTGGGAGGGTCAAGAATCAAAGTTAGATACACTCTAGCTATGATTAAAAAATGAAAATTAAAATACCTTAAAAATTAATTAGTAGCATTCGCAAAAAAAACAACAAAGATCACAAATGAAAAGAATACAATAGAAAAAAGATCCTAACTACACCAATTTGGGTGTTTATTTATATATAAACTTGTTGCATCATAAGGTCTTCTTCCCCTTTCACTTCCCCTTCCTCTTTCGATAGAAGGAGATTGAATTGAAGAAGATGATGAGCCTTGTTTATTACCATTGTGTAATCTTTCTTTGTACGAACATGTGCTAATATGATAGAAATAGTTCTTTTTTCAGAACTTCAAGGTTCTTATCTTTGTTGTCCTCTACTTGAATTTCAGGATTCTTGCTGTTAGGATTAGTGTTGACTATAGAGACTAGGGTCTGACTATATTTGACAACTTTTGAATTTCAATTCGATATTAATCCTGTGAGGGATTAAGACCTGTTTCTATTCTTCGCAAGCTCTTAAACGGATTCAAGTGCGAAACAGCTTGCTGGATTTGAAGCATCAGATGAATGAATGCAAAGAGCGGAAAGGAAATAACACAAGGAGTTTTTATGGATGTTCGGAGATAAAAACTCCTACGTCACCCCTTCTTCCTCAACAGGAAGGATATTCACTAAAAGACTTTGATTTATACAGCAGCTGTACAAACCCAGTCAGAAAACACATGACTTAACAACCGCCTGTTTCTGAACTTCTAGCTAACTCTCTATTGAACAGAACAACCTATGTTCAACTTACAACACTGAAATTTCACACAGAAAGAATAGTAGATGAATTACAGAGTAATCACAGAGAGAATAATCACAGTACTTGATGGTTTGAGATTCTTGCACTGGTGTTCGTATGTAAATTGAGTTGACAGATAGTTCAAGAGAATGTGCTAAAACCCATAGATTCTCCCGTTGTCCTTGGATAACTATTTATACTTGAAAAGCACCGATGGTCGAATCTTCTACTTTAACATGTGTCAACAATCTGTTGGATGTACGCCTGGTGTACGAGCTGGTATAGAAGAGGATATATGTTTGATCATGGGCGTACCCGATTGTACTATAGAATATTCTTGAGATCATGGGGTATAGGACAGTACAGAACGTGAGCTGGAATATTAAGTACGTGGGACTTGGGCAATAAAAGCGTGTTCAGACGTCTGAACAGACGACTAATAGGAGGTTGAGTGCCAAGCTGATGAGTTGAGTAGATAATCTGATGCCTCTTCAGACGTCTGATGAAGTTGGACGACGTCTAAATTCGCTCTTCTTTAGACTACCACGTATAAGAGGATTAGACGACGTCTAACCGCGCTCTTCTTTAAACTACCAAGTCTAAGAAGATTAGACAACGTTTAACTGCGCTCTTCTTTAGACTACCACGTCTAAGAAGATTAGACGACGTCTAACTACACTCTTCTTTAGACTAGCACGTCTAAGAAGATTAGACGAAGTCTAACTACGTTCTTCTTTAGACTAGCAAGTCTAAGAAGATTAGACGACGTCTACTCGCGCACTACTTTAGACTAACATGTCTAAGTAGTTAGACGACGTCTATTTGTGCACAACTTTAGACTAACACGTCTAAATAGTTAGATGACGTCTACTCGCGCACTACTTTAGACATACTTGTCTAAGTAGTTAGACGACGTTTACTCGCGCACTACTTTAGACTTACTCATCTAAGTAGTTAGACGACGTCTACTCGCGCAGTACTTTAGACTAACGCGTCTAAGTAGTTAGATGACGTCTACTCGCACTTGCTTTAGACTACTTCTGAAGAGACATACTTCTTTAGATCTGCACCTTCATAAATGCAAATTACACAACTTAGTTTTGTTTAAACCACAACTTAGTTTTATTTAGATCACATCATCAAAACTATGCCGTACTTATTCCATTAAGTTAATTAATTATTTCTCTCTTAATTAATTTTTTTTATTTCTTTATTTAACTTAATCTAACAATTTCTCCATTTTTAATGATGTTAAAACTCAGTTAAAATACAAACTTTCTCCACTAATATCTTGTTCATACGTTTCGATACTCCATCTGTTGTGGTGTTTTTCTAATTGTGAAGTGTCTAACTATGCCACGCTCTTGGCATAACTTCTGAAATGGATCATTCTTATATTCTCCACCGTTATCAGTACGGAGAATTTTGATCTTTCTTCCAGTCTTGTTTTCTGTTGGAATTTTTAAACTAATGGTATAAATTCCATTAATGAATGGAAATTAGAATGTGTGTAATAAAATTAAATCAAATTCACATGAAATTCAAACGTGATTTAAAGAGTGAAATTTGATCCAAATGTTTGAATTAATTAATTTAAATTAATTAATAAAAATGCCTTGATGACCAATTAACAAAATGTTGTTAATTTTTAGTGTAACTTACATCAGTTTGTTATTATTATTAATTGTTATGATAATTTAATATTATTATTAACAAATTCGAAAACCATGTAACGTTAGTATTGAATTGTAATGCCTTAAATATTTTGGCAATCAATTACTCTATAATGAAGAGTAAAATATTAAGGTAATGAAAAGGCAAGCAATGTCAACCGTTGGATCAAATGATAATTTTATTTAATGGTTTAACTTTTCAACAATATAAGATCTATCATCTTTAATCCAAAAACTCACTTCATCCTTTATATTTTCTCACTCTAGAATTCCAAAATCTTTCTTCTTGTTCTGTGAGTGTTCTTTGAGTTCTTTGCTCGATATTTTTCGTTGAAACCCAGTGATAGTTCAGGTGCATTGATCAAGTTCGATGTGTAGTGATTTTAGTACAGATTCACTACTAGATTCGTTGTACCCTGAGAGATAGCCATCTATGATAAGTTACAGCACAAATGGGAGACGATGGAACTGTTTTAAGGGAAATGTGTCTAACACATGTCTCGAATCAACATCTCAATCGGTGATTTTGTTCTTCATATATTTTATTTATTTCATTTATTTGTACATCATTTTATATATATTTCTTTAATTTATTTCAAGACAATATATCTAACAATCTTAAAACAGTTTCGTGTGCTCTGTTATTTAGTAGTTTTTGTCGTCGAAAATCTTTGTCTTTGATGTTTTAAAAATATGAGTCGCGATGTTGCAAAGGAGATGATGACTTATTTCGATAAGATAAAGTTGTTCATCTAAAGGAATGGAAGAATCTAAAAATAAAGATAAGTCTTTATTGTATACATATAATGTTAATTATTATTAATATTATTTGTATGAAAGCTTATTTTTATAAGATAATATATGTTGATGTAGATTTAGATTCTAAAGAAAAATTATGTATATTCATTATACAAATGTTTTCTTAAAAATAATTTAGAAAACAATAATTTGTTTTCTTTTTCATTAAAAGTTTGATAGTTACTAGAATTATTATTTTTTATAAATGAAAAGGTAACTAAAAGGTTATCTTATAATTTTTAAAATAAAATAAAATTAGTAGTTATATTTAATAGTAATTAAAATTAATTATAATTGAAACATATGGTTTCAGTTTTAAAATAATTAATTATAATATATGCATTCTTAAATTAATTAAGAGTTGATAATTAATAATAATGTGGTTGGATGATTACTAAATAAGGAGAGATGATCTATTTATACATTATTTTACATACTATATTTATTATTGTATTAAGATATCATTTTAAAATGAGTGTATATATTTGTTTATTGACAGAGTTGAGTCAAAGAAAATAAATAGATTCTTCTAATTAAATGATACAAAAGGTCATAAAAGTGGTACATTGATGAAAGAGTGCATTGGCGCAGTGGTTCAAAGTTTAGATGCAATGGTGCGTGACGGAAGGGAGGTCCCCTGTTTGAATCCAGCTGATGAGATGATTTCTTTTGTAGAAATCGGACGTGATAAAATGACAGTAGTCATTTACGTTGAAACCATTCCAATTTCTTGTATAGAAATTATGAGATGAATGGAATGATCAATGATTTCTTTGTAGAAATATGACTAGTTAAAATGACTTTAGTCATTATTGTTGAAACCATTCCAATTTCTTGTATAGAAATTATGAGATGAATGGAATGATCAATGATTTCTTTGTAGAAATCTGACTAGTTAAAATGACTTTAGTCATTGATGTTGAAACCATTCCAATTTCTTGTGTAGAAATTATGAGATGAATGAGTGCCCATAACAATGTCTTATATAGAAATTTGATCTGTCAAAAAGATTTTAACCATGGATGTTAGAATCATTCTAATTTCTTGTGTTTCTTGTGTAGAAATTATGAAATAAAATGAGGCACTTAACGATTTCTTATGTAGAAATTTAATTTGCTAAAATGACTTTGTCATTTATATTTTGAAGCATTTTAATTTATTCTATAGAAATTATGTGATTAATAATGACAGAAAATGAAGGTCATATGTATAATGAGATTAAATAAGTTGTTTATGTTAGAACTTATTCTAATCATGCATTTAAAGAGACGCGACTATATTAGTCGAAATTGTCTTTGCAAAAATTGTCTCAGTGAGAACAATCTACCCAGATTTATTTTGAGAGTGCATACTCGTTCACGTCGATTATTGTTCAAAACATGGCAATGTAAGTTTTTTGATTAAGACATGAAATATATTTGTAGTTATATTTAATTTGATTATGTTGCTAAGTGATTATTAATATAAATCATTCATATTAGCTAATAATATGATGATTCATGTTCATTCATAATAAGTATGATTATCTAGAAATTTATATACATATATAAATAAAAAATTATTTTCTATCTATTTTATTTTAATAGATAATTTTGAAATTTGTCAAAAATTATGTGTTCTTTGATTGACAAAGATTTGTTATAGAATGTTAAAGGTCATCTAGTTAATTAAGAAACGAATAATTGATTATATGAATACTTATTTATATAATTAGTTAGTTTTTTATTTGATTAAAGATAAATGGTCAACATTCTAATTTAAGTGTAATAATTAATATTCTAATTAATTATCATGTATTTTTTAAACGTATTTTTAATGATAAATGAAATTATATATATTTATTTAGTAATATATAACATATTATTTATTTGATTATGTTTCTAAGCTATTCACTATATATATTATATATATATATATATATATATTATATATATATATATATAGTTGTTTTGTCGTGGTGACTAAAATTAAAGAAGCAATAATATATAATTTCATATATATGGATATATATATATATTAAATTTGGTTTAATATAATATATTTGATATGCATTGTTCAATTGTATCATTAAGACTTATTTAATTTGATATTTTGAAATCAAATAATTACAAGAAAAGTCTTTTTTGATTTGAGAATAATGTGGCAAATGTGCCGATATTATGGGATGCAAACGTGCAACCGAAAATAAATGTTTAAGTGACTTCGGTCAAAGATGCTTGAAACATTATGATTTCTTTTGTAGAAATCATGTGATACGGTAAATATTTATTTGATTAAATATTCTAATTTCTTTTATAGAAATGAAGTATTAAAATAAATATTTTAATTGATTAAATATTTTTAATTTCTTATGTAGAGATTATGTGAAAATTGATTTATAAATGAATAAATATTTTAATCTCTTATATATAAATTATGTTTTATTCAATTAAATATTTATAATATAGTTATCTTATTCAATGTATGATAAGTATAACAAAAGAATTTTGTAAAAGAATTTTTGGACAATTTTTTGATTAGAAAATCAATGATTTAAATCATACAAATGTGTGTAATTTAAAAATGATACCAACACAAATGTGGGGGAAAATATTTTTATTGATTATAACACATAATAATTGTGTATATTATGATAAATAAAAAGATAATTTATTGTTAGAGAAATATGTTCTCTATAAAAGATAAAGTTGCGCAACTTTATAAAAAGAAAGAAAATAACAAAAAAATGTCTTGTTTATATTTGTTGAGTTGGTGCTCAAATCGATATTTAAAATTTGAGGATTTTGAAATCAAAAAACGTGTCATATTTTGACATTACTTTCATAAATTTTTTGAAGAAATAGTGTCTTCAAAAGGATTTTATGACTTGTAACAAATGAAAATGAAAGTTTATAAAGTCTTGATATGACTTGTAACAAATTTTACAATAATGATATGAAAATATGATCATAATTTTATTAAAAGTGGATGTGACAATTATATATATCATGAAGACAATGGAAATTATTTCATTACGTGTCTTTTGTACGATATTTTTATCGTTGAAAACTACGATAAAAATGAATAAATTCATTAAGGATATGAATTGCACTAAACGAAATATCATGTTGTTATCAAATGATATATTGATATTATTAAATGAAAGAATTTACATCTAAAAGTGAATATGTTTACACTTAGAAGTACAATCTACGTATGAAATCTTCTAAGAAACTTATGATGGATAGATTAAACGTTATAATCTATATTTTTGAAAAAATATTTTTTTGTAAAATATATAATCGTTTACACGAAGGCAGAATAGTTCAAAGATATTTTGTCTACTAGACAGCCAAGTAAACAATATTTTCATAAAAAAAAATGATAAGCATGTACGAATGACTATGCTTCTTATTAGAAGATGTTCCAAGGTTAACTAAGAATGTACCAACATAAATTTCTAATTATTGTGATAATAATTTGAAATTGGACAAACTTAGAGTTAATGAAAACTCTAGACGTACACGTCTTAAACATGTTGTCATTAAACTATACTCTCTAATGGGGTTATTAAATTTGACTATATAAGTCAAAGATAACATTGTGGATCCACAAATCAGATTATTGAATAGAGAGATAGTTTGAAGTCTTTTGAGACATTAGCCTACTATAAGTTGGTATGAAGGAAAACTCAACCTATGCAAACTAGAGATTCCAAGAACTAGGTTCAATGGGACAACCTAATTGTACTGACTTAGAAAGTTATTGTTGAGGATTAATCCTATAACGAAACAATATATATATATATATATTTTGACGAGGATAAGTATATCGCTTTTAATTATTCTTTGTGAGCAAAGATATCACCTATGTGAGGGAGAAGTGGGGCCGCTTCGAAAGAATTGCACGGATCAATTCTAGACCCGCTCAAAAAACCAGGCGCGTGTTCCATGGCCAAAATGGACACAACCATGAGAGTTTGACATGTATCAGGGAGAATTCTATGTGAAAGTGTGTAATCGTTTACACAAATGGCAGAATAGTTCAAGGACATCGTGTCTACTAATCAGCTAGTAAAGTTATATACTTTCATAAGGGAAGGTTCAAAGGGTTACCCCTAGCTATCTTATGTTGAATTCAACTGTTGAACATTTCACCGGGTTAATCTTTCAATTTCCATTAATGTGGAGGATTGTTGGAATTTTTAAACTAATTGTATAAATTCCATTAATGAATGAAAATTAGAATGTGGGTAATAAAATTAAATCAAATTCACATGAAATTCAAACGTGAATTAAAGGGTGAAATTTGATACAAATGTTTGAATTAATTAATCAAAATGTCTTGATGACCAATTAACAAAATGTTGTTAATTTGTAGTGTAACTTACATGAGTTTGTTGTTATTATTAATTGTTATGATAATTTAATATTATTATTAATAAATTGGAAAACAATGTAACGTTAGTATTGAATTGTAAATGCCTTAAATATTTTGGCAAACAATTACTCTATAATAAAGAGAAAAACGTTAAGGTAAATGAAGAGGCAATCAATGTCAACCATTGGATCAAATAATGATTTTATTTAATGGTTTAACTTTTCAACAATATAAGATTTCTCATCTCTAATCCAAAAACTCACTTCATCCTTTATATTTTCTCACTCTAGAATTTCAAAATCTCTCTTCTTGTCTCGTGAGTGTTCTTTGAGTTCTTTGCTCGATATTTTCCGTTGAAACCCGGTGATAGTTCAGGTGCATTGATCAAGTTCGATGTGTAGTGATTCCAGTACAAAATCACTACTAGATTTATTACACCCTAGGAGACAGTCATCTACGATAAGCTCTAGCACAAATAGGAGACGATGGAACTATTTTAAGGGAAATGTGTCTAACACATGTCTCGAATCAACATCTCAATTGGTGATTTCATTCTTCATATATTTTATTTATTTTATTTATTTGTACATCATTTTATATATATTTCTAAAATTTATTTCAAGACAAGATATCTAAAATTTTCATCTTTAGTTTTCTATTTAAGAAAAATCTCAAACACTTCATCTTTGTTCTTCGTAATAAATACTCATACTCTTTTGGAAAAATCATCAAAAAAAAAGTAACAAAATAATGTCTACCTCTAAGAGATGGGTCTTAGAAGGTCTCTAGATATCTGAGTAAACATTGTCCAAAATATCATTGGTGTTATGGATAGAAATGCCAAATTTTACTTGCCTTTGTTTTTCTAGAATACAATGTTCACAAAAATCTATATTACAAACTTTTGTACCTTTCAGCAATCCTTGCTTGACAAGAGTTTGCACAGATTTCTCACCAGCATGTCCTAATCGCATATGCCATAGATTTGTTGTCTATTATTTTTTATTGCTCCTAGAAGTTACTACAGTTGTTGTCCCATTAACTATACTACCTTGATAGTAATACAGATTATTACTTTTCTTAATGACTTTCAACATCACTAGCGCTCTAGAGATTACCTTAAGAATTTCATTTGCCATTTTCACATGTAGGCCTTTTGAATCCAAATACCCCAAAAAAATAAGATTGTTTTTCATAATCGGTATGTACCGAATATCTCTGATAATTTTGGTAGATCCATCATCATTTCTCAGCTTAATTGAATAATTCCTTTTTATTTTACATGTATTAGTATCTCTCATGTAAACAATTTCATCATCTAATTCCTTAAAGTCAAAGAACCACTTTCGAACTGGTGTTATATGATAAGTATTGGCTGAGTCCAATATCCACGCGTTAGGATGTGATGTTGTCGGTGACATCGACAAAGAGAATTCTGAATCTGCATTATCTCTATTTTCTACAACATTTGCATCTTCAGAATATTTCTCTTTCAACTTTGGGTAGTTAATCTTTCAATGTCCTTTCTCACGACATAAAGCACATTTATCTTTGACAACTCTACTTTTGGATTTTCCTCTCCCCCCCCCCTTTGATTTGTTTTGCTTAGGGTCTCTGACCACCAATGCTTCCAATACTTCATCTGTTGTAGCTATTTTGTTTTTCTTTTGTCATGCTTTCTTAGTTCATGACTATATAAAGTAGAACTTATAGCATCAAAAGATATGTTTCCTTTCCCAAAAAGTAACGTTGTTTCTAGATGTTCAAATTCATCAGGATTGAACGGTAACAACATCAATACCAGATCTTCATCTCCAAATTTTATATCAAGTTTTAATAGATCTGTTACTAACTAATTAAACTTAGTGATGTGTTCATTTATGGTAGTACCTAACTGGTAATCAAACCGGAACAACCACTTTTCCATTATGAGCTTATTTTGACCACTCTTCTTCATAAATTTGTCCTTTAATGCTTGTCACAGTTTTGTGCAGAAGTTTCATTCTTCACATCATATTTCTACTCTCTAGACAAACACGGTCGAATCGTTCCGCACCGTCAACCAATTCATGATACTCCATTATTTTTCTTCTATATCATTTGGTTTTTCGACCTCAATAGTAACATCTAGACCCTACTGAAAAAGACAATCTAAAACCTCACATTGACACATGCCGAAATGCCCAACTCCATCAAATATTTTCACCGTAAACTTCAAGTTCGACATCAAGATCCTTGTCCAGTATGACGAAGGAATTGATACCTCTTTAGAAGACTCAGTCGCCATGACAAGGATGAACCTTCGGCTCTGATACCACTTGTTAAGAAAAAACTAACAGAAATAAAAAAAAGAAACATAAGAAAGAACACACATTAACAAAATTTGATAACGGAGTTCGATCAAATGTTACATACATCTCCGAGCCTAAAGTTGTGAATTAATAAGAAAGAAAGATACAAATATTGGGTGCAATAAACCAAAAGGGAAAAGTTTCATGTATAGACTAAGAGACTTCCCCCACTCCCATCATCTTCCGATGTGGGATTCTAATCTAATTGTAAAAAGATTTTTTTTATATATTATAAATTTATTTTACTTCTATCATCTTCTGACGTGGGATTTTAATTATGTCAAAAAAACACACCCAAGAGAAGGTCACCAAGAATATTTGATGAAAGGCTACCGTTCATAGTTCAAACTCCATAATCGGGACGAATGAATGAATGGTGAGAGTTTCACTAGATGAAAGGTTATGGAACATGTTATTATAGCACCCTCAAGGGAAAGATTCAAGATTTTATTAATTAAGGCACAATCCCGAAACCCGATCTAACAAGGAACCCGCTACCCAATCACAAGGTCAACCTTGTAGATAACAAGGAATGAGAAGAGTCTAGTTGTAAAAGAGGTTATCTGAAAAATTGTACCCCTCCCATTTTAATAATTATGATGTAATCCTTATTCCCCTTTTAATGATTCTTTTGGAGGGAAATTGAACGAAATGACCCTAAAGATGGGGGCATTTACGTTCGTGGTCACCATATAATTAAAATTGTTCTGGTGACCACTTTATTTTTTTTAAACGAAATTATCCTTTTTGCATAACGCGAAGGGACTTCGCAAAACGCCGCGAAACGCGGTGTGAATTAGGTTTAATATAAATACTTAAATTTTTTATTTCCTTCATTTCGTTTCTCTTTCTTCTCTTTCTTCTCTTTCTTCTCTTTCTTCTCTTTCTTCTCTCTCTTCTCTTTCTTCTCTCTCTTCTCTCTCTTCTCTCTTCTCTCTCTGTTCTTGTTCGTCGGCGACGGCGACGGCAAAATCTTTGGCGACGGAGACTACGATTATGCCCCATTAATCTACAAAGATAAGAAAACCTTAACCTGAATCGATGTTTATAATAGAGATTTATGTTCTTATTTCCATACCTTCATTTCAAACCTTAACCCTAACTCAAATCGATTTATGTTCATGTTTTCAGTATCTCCATCTGAAAACCCTAAATCAATTTATGTTCTTATTGTCTATTATCTTCATTTCAAATGATTTATGTTGTTCTTAATCAAACTCTAACCCTAAATCAATTAAATCTGTTCATATTGGTTCATATTTGTTCATACTAGTTCATACTGGTTCATATTGATTCATATTGGTTCATTTTTTGTTCATCTTATTGTTCTTATGTCAATGACGATATTTGCAGATCATATGTGTTCTATTTCGCGAAGGGCTTCTCGTTACGCGATGGGCTTCTCGTTTCACGAAGTGCTTCTCGTTACGCGAAGGGCTTCTCGTTTCGTGAATGGCTTCTCGTTACGCGAAGGGCTTCTCGTTTCGCGGAGGCCTTCTTGTTTCGTGAAGGGCTTCTTGTTTCGCGAAGGGCTTCTCGTTTCGCGAAGGGCTTCATGTTTTGTCATATGGGTCTGGATTCAGTGAATAAGTACTTACAGCAAGACGGAAACCGGCTAAGTGTCGACGTTATAGATGAAGGATTTTCTCAATAGTCAATACAATTGAGTTGTTTTCATTTAGGTGTTCTATAATTATATGTTAAAGGGTTTATTTGTAGAATTTCATTTTGAAAGGGGGGAGACATAGAGAAATTGAGATTGGACTTGGATAAACTTCCCTTCATATTAAGGGACTTTAATCCAATTTGTATTATTAAACCTAATCCTAATGGAAATTAAAATAAGCTTCATTTCCTCAAATTCTCTAATTAAAAGGAAGCTTCATTTCTTTTGTCTGTTTTATTTTTCTAATCAGATATATATAAAGTTTTTCTAATTATTAATTTAATATTTTACTTTCATCCTGTCACCTAAAAATATCAAATGATAAACATATTTTTGTTATTTACAATTTGGGATAGAAATTTAAGACAAAACTCACCAAAATGTAATGTTTTTATCATTCATACTCACCAAGAAGTTTCAAACTAGACTAGAGAGTTATCATATATATAGCTATAAAAAAACAAAAAATGGAGGATCAGTCTAGTTATTATTTGAACAAATAAGATATATATTTTCTTTGGATATTGGTGGTAGTCTATTATGGAAATGAAGAATTGTTCTCATTCACCTAATCATTCACCTAATATTTTCTTTGTTCTCGTCAATTTGTTCTAGTTGTTCATATCGCGCACCACCACGCCCATTATTATGATTGTCTGATTTTTCATAGTCTTCTTCGTAGTGCCTATGGTGTCGTCGACGACATTCATGTTCATACAATCCCTACACTTCATCCTCCGGTTCATCACGATCCTTTGGCTTCTCATAAGATCGCTCACGAGATTTCTCCCTATCACCCTCTCTATCTCTTCCCTTTTCACGGGATTTTTCCCTACACATGATGGGGTGAACATCAGAATCATTCATATCAAAATGCACAAACTGAAATTCAGATTCAAAAAACACTAACTGTGTTTGGGAGAGGTACAATTCTAATTCTTTTGTTTGTTTAACAATTTAAAACTAAGAATTCAAATGAAAACACTAAGGGTGTATGTAGTATTACCGGTCTGCATGACGATCAACCCTTTAGTATTCGTAGTGCCTATGTAGTATGCCCTTCGCGAAACGAGAAGCCCTTCGCGAAACGAGAAGCCCTTCGCGTAATGAGAAGCCCTTCGCGAAACGAGAAGCCCTTCGCGTAACGAGAAGGCCTTCGCGAAACGAAAAGCCCTTCGCGTAACGAGAAGCCCTTCGCAAAACAGAACCCATATGATCTGCAAATATCATCATCGACATAAGAATAATAAGATGAACAAAAAAATGAACCAATATGAATCAATATGAACCAGTATGAACTAGTATGAACCAGTATGAACAAATATGAACCAATATAAACCAATATGAACAGATTTAATTGATTTAGGGTTAGAGTTTGATTAAGAACAACATAAATCGTTTGAAATGAAGATAATAGACAATAAGAACATAAATTGATTTAGGGTTTTCAGATGGAGATACTAGAAACATGAACATAAATTGATTTGTGTTAGGGTTAGGGTTTGAAATGAAGATATGGAAATAAAAACATAAATATGTATTATAAACATCGATTCAGGTTAAGGTTTTCTTATCTTTGTAGATTCATGGGGCATAATCGTAGTCGCCGTCGCCAAAGTTTTCGCCGACGAACAAAAACAGAGAAAAATAGAGAAGAGAGAGAAGAAAGAGAAGAGAGAGAAACGAAATGAAGGAAATGAAAAAAATTAAGTATTTATATTAAACCTAATTCACTTCGCGTTTCGCGAAGTCTCTTTGCGTTACGCGAAAAGGGTAATTTCGTCTAAAAAAAATAAAGTGGTCACCAGATCAATTTTAATTATATGGTGACCACGGAGGTAAATGCCGCCATCTTTAGGGTCATTTCGTCCAATTTCCCCTTTTGGATGTAATAAAAAATTATTAACATGTGAATAAATAAAATATTTCAGAGTATGTCTTGTTCAAACAAATGAGACATTGAAATGTCCACTCATTACAGAAAAAATATTTGTTGAGAATATCGATTGTACAATCGATTAACCGAAGATACTAAAAAAATAACTTATGTGTTTGTTGGTTGAGGCTCGTGTGGAAATAATGGTGGAAACCAAAAAGTTATTATATTAATAATATTTTTTAATTAAAATATTATTCTCATTTCTTCTCATTATTATCCAAATGAAAATCTTATTATTATCCAAATGAAAAATTGGGACGTGGACGTGGACAAAATATTTGATATAATTTCATCATTTATTATAATAATTTGTAAAATGTTCTTAACTAATTCTTTTTTATTTTATTTTTAAACAAGTGGTTAATATATGATTGAAGAACAAAGATTTCAAGAAATTAATTTGTAGATTAATTCAATAAATTAATTTACTTGTCTTAATTTTTGGATTTGATTTAATATTTTGGCTAGATTAAATTATCCATTGTTTGTGCTCAATGGTGTAATTCTTGTAACTACATATGCAAGTTTTGAAAGATATGTAGTAGGGTTGTATATAATTTGTAAAGGGTTGTAGGCTTGTAGCTAATATGTATATCAAACTCCTTTTGACATGTCTAATTTTCTTTGATGTTTAATTTACTTGATTTGATAAAGAACAATTGTTATATCTGTTTTATAAAATAACCATGATTGTTATGTTTTATAAAGAGAGCCGTATAAAAATGATCATGTTTATTTGATTGTTTATGCTTAAGTTACTTAATTTACTTATTTCAAATTGAAAAAATTATGTTAAATGGTTAAAAAAATTATATTCATGGATAAAAAAATATTAAAGTTAAAATGAATATTTAACAAGTTAAAAATCTAAATTTCAAAAACAAATAAATAGAAATTAATTTATAAAATAAATGGATAGTTTTACAAACTAGGGTCCTTAGAAAGAATTGGATCTGAGTCGTGAGTCGGATTGTGCATTCGTTAGTTCAAATTTAATCACTTTCGCTCATTTATATAGATCTAAGATCCGAAATTTTGTCAAAAAGAAAAAAAAAAGGTGAGAAAGACTTCTCTTTTAATATTAAAAAGTTGATCTTATAAAATGCCTTCAATTATGTTATGTTCACGTAAGTTTATGACATAATTATATATATTAGAATGATTTATTCAATAATTAAACAAATTTATCCTTAAATATATTAATTAAATTTTTAATATATATTTTTAATTATATTTACGATATTATTTTGAATTTTGTCTAATAAACAAATTTATTTGAAATTGTTATATTGGTGTTTTGTAGTTTATTTTATTAATAAAAATGTTCATTAAAATTAATTTATAAATTATTAATAAAAATATTCAATAAAATTAGTTTATACAGTTTAGTTTTCGATATATAGAGTTGAATATAATAAATTATAATCCATTATAATCCACTCAATATCTAATAAATGCAATATGTCCTATGATCAATACAAAGAATAATAGACCAAAATTTATATTTATCCAAAATATTGATCAAAATTACTATAAACCATTTTTTTTAAATAGTTAATACGATTATCACAATATTGACCTTTTATTTTAAAATAAACTCTCATTTTAAATTAAATCGTTTCGAAAAAGAAAATAGTGTAATTTTTAAATGTTTTGAT
>NC_061862.1:120829318-120905833 GCF_907164915.1 Impatiens glandulifera | reverse complement strand
TCTGGTAACTCTTCATCGACTGTTGGAGTGGAGGTAGGAATAACATTTGGTTTTTTTTAGGGGGAAAAGGTGGTGGTAAAATCTCATCAGTACCTGCAGCAACATCAGTAGCTTCGACAGCAACTGTGGAAACTGATTCAGCAGTCGATGACGACTTAGTATTCGTCTTCGGATTTCTCTTCCTCTTCCTTTCATATGTCCTCGAAGTCATTAATTTTGGTGGGATAGCATAAATCAGTATTATAAGAAATAAATTGAATAAACATGTGTAAAATTAGTATAAACACAATAAGATTAACATACCTCTCTGGTTTATTGCTGGGATTGACGTTGGATGCCGGAGTGGGTGCAGTTTCGTTTTCGTTTATGCTCCTACAAACTTGCAAGACGACCTCTCGGGAGTCGATGGGATGATCCACTTCCATGTTGTTGCCTTGGTTACCCGACATGTTCAGAAGAAATCCTTGTAGTATAAACGAAATATCTAGGGTTTCGACGTTCAGTGTTTGGATTATCGCCGGGAGATAGAGAGAGAAGAATATGAACAGTTGCTTATGAAAATGAAATTGAGGGAGAGTCGGCTTGTAGCGGGAAATTGAAATTATATCAACTAGTCATGGAAGCGAATAAATATTCGTTCGATATCGTAAATTCATAAAAAATTAATAAAAATAAATGGAAAATAAAAACTATTCATAGAAGCGAAGATTTATTCGCGGAATGTAAATGCACGGGTAAGTGAATTTACATGACAGGCAAGTTGGCTTCTCATGGGAGGGGAGGTGGTTTTACATGAACGTCAGGCTAAAAATATTTGAAAAGAAGAAATCTTCGCTTTCAATCGTCTACTCGAAAAACAAAATTAAAGCGAATATTTGGTCGTTTACTGATTGTCATTTTAAATTAATTAAATTAACATTTATTAATAAACGGAAAAAAAATTAAAAAAAAAAAAATCGAGCCGGTAATTGAGGCGAAGATTTGTTCGGTTGCTGCATGTCATCTTCAATTAATTGAATTAATATTTAATAAACGGAAATATAAAATCCATGTCATTTTGGTCTTTACATAGACGGGTAAGTGTCTTTACATGGTAGGCAAGCGGTCTTCTCATGGGTGGGTAGGGGGGTTTTACATGAGGTTTTTATTAGAATTAATTGAAGCAAATATATCTTCGCTCATGAGGGTCTACAGCCCAAAAAAATGAAATAAAAAAAAAAGAAAAAAATAGAAAAGTAATTGAGGCGAAGAATTGTTCGGTTGCTGCATGTCATCTTCAATTAATTGAATTAATATTTAATAAATGGAAATATAAAATTCATGTCATTTTGGTCTTCACATAAACGGGTTAGTGTCTTTCCATGGCAGGCAGGCGGTCTTCTCATGGGTGGGTTGGGGGGTTTACATGAGGTTTTAATTAAAATTAATTGAAGCAAATATATCTTCGCTCCAAAGAGTCTCGAGGCAAAAAAAATTAAATACAAAAGTTAAATAAAAATTCCTTGAAAAAAAAAGATTGAATTAATTGAAGCGAATATTATATCGCTGCATGTGTTTTTTAATAAATTAAATTAATATTAAATAAACGTAAATATAATATCCCTGTCAATTCGGTCTTTACATAGACGTGTAAGTGTATTTTCATGAACGGCAGGCGGTCTTCTCATGGGTGGGTATGGGGGGTTTACATGAGGGTAAGTGCAACGGGCGTGTAGATCTTCGCTCCCATCGTATCTCACCCTCCCCTCTGACACGGTCCCGGAGCGAAGATATCATATCTGTTTATCATATGAATATTATATTATTTCCTGGCGTTAACAGGCGCTTCCGTTAACGGCGTCTGGTGTGAACCCGGGCCTAAACCCGGATTCCGGTTTCTCCCTCCCTCCGTCTCCTGCCCAGATTGATTTATTATTAAATTAATAATGCTGCAATCTGATTGGTCCGCCACAGGGGAACACGGCAATCGGTAGCAGAAGATCTGAACTCTATAAGGTGAGGCCACTAATGTAGTGAGCTTTTGATAAAAGCTTTATAAATATTTAACTCATTCTTCTTATTAAAATGTGTTAAATTAATACAAAATATATTAATATTACATTTAAGAAAAATTACAACAACATTATTTTAGCTTAAATAAATTCAACGAACTCAATATCAGACTGATTTCCTTTTTTCTTTTTTTTAATGCTATGACTTATTTAGCTTATTCAAAAGTCATGTTTTACTTTTTTTTTTTTTTTTTTTTTTTCTTGGGCTTTTTAATGGAATGAACTGATATTTTTTTTTATAAAAACAAATATCACACTGATTCTCTAATTAGAATGAGTTGAATAATAAAAATTTACTAATATATATAACTTTAAAAAATCTATCTATCTAACTTCTTTTTAATTATTTTTTTCAATATTATTTTTCTTTCTTTCATCTTATCACTATCATTGAACAAACTAAAAATCAACATACTACCATTCAAAAATGAAAATAAAACAATTGCAATATAAAATAAATATTTCTTTAAAAATTGAACTCAAGCAGATAATATAAATTTTCCTTGTTAAACCACATAATATGATAATATTTATATAACTAGTATTTATTAAATATAAGTTTTTAACAAAATGAAAATATTAAAAATATTAGTTTAAATAAATTTATATAGTTTACATTTTATAAATTACTGGCATATATCATGTGCATTTGCACGAATAATAATATAAAAAATCGTGAAAAAAATATTACGGTAAAAATTTGATAGCATTTTAAATTTTATTTTTAACCGTTTTAAGTTTTTTGGCGAGTCAACCCACAATCCGACCCAAGTATCCATTTATTCTCAGCTTTCGACCCGACAATTCGGACACTTTAAAATTAAGCATCATTAAATATATATATAGATTAGTTAGTTAAAAAGTTGAACTTATATTGATAAAATATTCCGTGTTCATCAAATTTAGTGTTGAATTTAAAATATAAAGTGTTATAATTAGCCTAGTTGGTTAAAAAGTTGTATTTATTTTGTTATGTTGTCAGTTCAAACCATACCTATAGCATTTTTAACTTTATTTTTAATCGTTTTAAGTTTATGGGCGGGTCAACCACAATCCGACCCAAGTATTCATTTACTCTCACATTTATATCCAAATTAACTACAGCTCTCGACCCGGTAATCCGGACTCTTTAAAAATTAAGCATCATTATATATATATATATATATATATACTAGTTAGTTAAAAAGTTGAACACATATTGATAAAATGTCCCACGTTCATCAAATTTAGTGTTGAATTTTAAATATAAAGTGTTATTAGCCTAGTTGGTTAAAGAGTTGTACTTGTTTTGTTAAGTTGCAAATTTAAACCATACCTATAGTATTTTTAATCGTTTTATATTTATGGGCGGGTCAACCCACAATCTGACCCAAGTATCCATTTATTCTCAGATATATATCAAAATTAACCACAGCTCTCGACCCGGTAATCCGGACACTTTAAAAATTAAGGATCATTATATAGTTGAACTTATATTGATAAAATGTCTCGCATTCATCAAATTTGGTGTTGAATTTAAAATATAAAATGTTATTAGCCTATTTGGTTAAAGAGCTGTAGTTGTTTTGTTAAGTTGCAGGTTCGAACCATACCTATAATATTTTTTATTTTATTTTTAATCGTTTTAAATTTATGGGCGGGTCAACCCACAATCTGACCCAAGTATTCATTTACTCTCACATATATATTCAAATTAACATTTTATTTTTAATCGTTTTAAATTTATGGGCGGGTCAACCCATAATCTGACCCAAGTATTTATTTACTCTCACATATATATCCAAATTAACCACAACTCTCGACCCGACAATCCGGATACTTTAAAAATTAAGCATCATTATATATATATATATAGATTAATTAGTTAAAAAATTGAACTTATATTGATAAAATGTCCCGCATTCATTAAATTTGGTGTTGAATTTAAAATATAAAGTGTTGTTAGTGTAGTTAGTTAAAGAATTGTACTTATTTTGTTAGGTTGCAAGTTCGAATCATAACTATAGCATTTTTAATTATTTATGGGCGGGTCAACCCAAAATCTGACCCCGTATCCATTTACGGGGACATATATATCCAAATTAATCACAGCTCTCGACCCAGCAATTCGAACACTTTAAAAATTAAGCATCATTTTTTATATATATATATATATATATATATATATATATATATATATATATATATATATATATATATATATATATATATATATATATATATATATATATATATATATATATATAAAAGAGATACTTATATTGAATAAAAAAACTTAAAGAATATTTTTATCAATCAAAAGTCTTTTTTTTTTATAATTATTCTTGCAAACTAAAATTTTACATAACCATAACAAATATATTGTACTACATTCTTAAATTTTTTTTTTTTTTTTTATTCCCATAATCTGAATTACATAAACTACTTAGTTTGGATTTGAGAAGGAAAATATAATTCTTGTTAGATTTATTACATTCAATTTAATTTCATAATTTTTCTGTTTTTAAATTTATTTTACATAACTAATATTCATTATTTAGTAATACAATAATTAAAATTAATAATATGAATTAAACACAAAATTGCCATCAACAAAAAAAAAATTAAGTTGATTATAAATATGGATTTCTCATCTTTTCAATTATCAACATAAATTTATTTTTGTCTCAATACAAACAAGTAAAGAACATATCTTCTTAAGCAACTCCAAACAAGTTCATATCAACATTAAAATCTATTTATTTATAAAAGACTTCTCATTATTATTCATTATCCAGTCTCCTATGGATGACTTACATTGTCCATGCCCAAACAAATACTTCTTCTCAAACTAACGATAAACAAATTTATAATAAATTAAGATTGTCTAACACGAATTTAATGCAGATGAAATAACTGTTTTTGATATTTAGTAACTAGCTAGAGTTTAAGAATGGCAGACCCACTTGATGGCTTGGAAGCAAACACATAGAGACCAAGCTCTTTCTGGTTTACAACACCTTTGTCTATTCTCGACTGATAAAATTCCTCCTGAAAATTGAAAATATTATTGACGATAAAATTGAAAATTGACTTAGAGCCAATAATGTAACATTTAAATATATGGTTTAACATACTTTTGAAAGATCATCTTTTGATTTTTCAGGTATAATATGTGTTTTACTAATATCTTTAATTTATATGGAATGATATACTAACTCTATTTTTATAATAAGTGGTATCACAACATTATATTAAGTAGAGACTTACCTTCAATTTGAGAATGAATTGAGGCACAATAGACTCTTTGACAAGAGCAACAGCACAGCCACCCCATCCAGCTCCTGTCAGTCTAGCTCCAAGGGCACCATTGGCTTTACATACCTTTACCAGCTCTTCCAATTCCGGACAGCTGATGATCTCATCATAAAATATATATGTTTAATAGTTTCTTAATCTCGTTTTTATTCTAACATAGTTTGGGATTTGTACCTGCATTCGTAGAGAACACTGCAGCTATGGTGGCTGTCGTCCATAAGGCTCCCGAGCTTCTGCAGCATTTCCTCGTCACTACAAGTAGAAAGTTCACCCAGGACCAGTCTTTCAGATACTATTTTTTGCAAATCATTTATCTAGAAATTAGCTTCATATAGATATTGAAAAAGCAGGTGATTCTCACCAATCTAAGTATAACAACTAAATCCCTAATTTGGATACATTTGGTAACATTGACAATGGAATTCAAATTTGGTGTTTAATTTTAATTCTTATGTTTTCTGGACTGTTTCAAATTAAGAATTAGAATTGTAATTCCAATTGGATTCAAATAAATAATTGTACTTTATAATTCTCAATTCAATTCTTTCAAGTTGAGAATTGCATATCCAATATTTATTCATTTTATATATTCTTTTAAACTAAACATCTAATTAATTATCGTTTACAGATAGGCTCTGTACAAAATAACCGGAAAACCAAACCGGTAACTGGATTCATTTTACCGGTTTATCGGTTAACCGGCTCTAACAGTTCCGATCAACCGGTTGAACTATTTTTCTACCGGTTTAACTAGTAATAATTTCATTATTTAAATATTATAATTTATATTAGTTATTTTTGTAAATATTAGATGTAATATAATATTTAATAATATATATATTATAATTTATATTAGTTATTTTTTAAAAAATATTAGATATATTATAATATTTAATAATCTATATAGTATGATTGAAAGTACTGAATTTTGAAAAAATATAGAGTTTGCCTCTTAGTTTTTATTTTTAATTTAATTTAAGTCTTCATTTAATTCTTTTTCACCATTTACCATAAATGTAGACTTGTCAAATTAATGAAATTCATTTAATAAATTTAGTATTTAATTTAAAAAATTGAATTAGAAGTTCCCAGTTACCTGACCAGAACCGGTAAAACCGATACCAATACCGGTAAAACCGATACCAACACCGGTCAGTTAACCGGTTTGTAAAATGAAGGGAAAAACCGGACTTAACCGAAACCGACTAATTGGTTAACCGACCGGTTGAACACCCCTATTAACTCCTATTAACCGATATCTTAATAAGATAGATAATATTATTCAAATTGTCATTTCTACTTATATTAAAAAAATAAAATAAAAATTCAAGAATGATAATTCTATAATTTTAACAAACATAAGAATTTGAATTCCATTTCCCTTCATTTAACACAACCCTAAAGGAAAAGAGACTAGAACATATATCTGACTATACATACAAAGTCAAAAGAGTCTAAGTCCAATCAAAAAACATACTCATGATCTTATAATTATGAGAAGTTGTTGGAACATTTTAAAAGAAAGATGCAATGATGTATATCAATTAGGTCACCTTGTGTTATGAGAACTGTGAGGGCTGTATGGGAGAAGATGAGTGAATTTACAACTCATAGATGAAGTGCCTACAAGTATTCTAGCAAATAATATGCAGTTTTTAAAGCTTCTATGGGTTTTAAAAATGAATTTCAATGCTTCTATTATTACCACTCAAAACAAATCATCAGCTAATTTGGTGCAACAAGATAATTGTGGTATGCTTTTATTTGTTTTTACAAAGTCTATGAACTTTTTGGATCCTATTATGGCTTTAGTGTGGAGGCTATTCTTTCCGGAATGAAAATTGCTATTGATATGGATTGCATACTATTCTTTTTGAATATGAGTGCCAATGAGTTTATTAATTACTGCTTTCAAAGGGATTGGAGATGGTCAAATAAGCCAATTGTGGATCATATTTGTAGAATCTTTCAACTTAATCAAGATTCTCACTTGTCATGGATTCGAAGAAATGCAAATCAAGCAGATTGGGTTGCTAACCATGGTGTTTGTAATACTAATCCTAGTTTTTTTGGTACTTCCTTTTGCTTTGAATGCTATATTTTGTAAGGTTTCTTCACTCATATATAATATGCATTATGACCCAAAAAAGAAGAAAATATTGAAAAGCCAAAACATTAGCCAATCTTCCAAAAGACAGCACAAATTTTTCAAGGGGAGTCATTAGATAATGTGAACTTTGAATAATTTTGTGATATTAATATGAATAATAAATAAATTTGGAATGTAAAGTAAATTAAAAATAATTTTTATTTCATAAAGGGGATAAAAATAATTATATAGGGTTTATGAACCACCTCAAGTATGTTGTGAACTCACCTCAAATTTGAGGATACAGTGTCTCTGAAAGCATAAACGCGCTTGGCTTCGGAATAAACATGGCAGGCTCTCTGAAACAGTATATAAATTCTAGAGTCAATAAACTGAACTGTTTTTCAGAACACAGTATCATCTCTATAGGGAAAAAAGCATATTAAGTTCTTGATCAGACTATAACCAAAAGCATTCACCATTATTTAACACTCAGAACCGCAGAAATATGTTTAATTGCTTTTGACATCCAATATGGAAAAGCAAGAAGAAATCAACTAAGGCCTTGTTTGATCTCATATAACCACATTTGGTGTAGGTTATGAAAAATCAGGTTATTATGGTTTATTTGAATAAAAGGACATTAGGGGTATATAAATATTGAGTATTTTTTATACTATTTTAAATATAGGGTATTTGGTTGATGATTTGAATGGTTTAGTTGATGAGTAGATTGTTGATTGTATAGTGGGTTGGTTAATAACACACATTAAACCAGGTCTAAAGGTTAAATTAACCCATTTCATCTCAATCAAATAATTTCAGTTTGTTTGAACACATTTTATATTTTCACACTTGTAAAAAAGCACCTGATACAATTTGTACTGCTTGGCAGCTTTGATCACATCCAAAGAACTTTGGGACTCAGAAAAAATTGATTGCAGGCTCTTCGCTGTGATCTTTTCAATATCTTCAGCAGTATATGGTTCCACATTCAAGTGTTCCTGTGCAACACAATTTCAGATGCTTGGAAAGATGGACAACAAAGGAAGTAATATCAATTAATTACTTTAGGAAGATTATTAGGCCATGCTGGTGTTGTGATCCAACTACATTCTTTTACCAAACGGAAATTTACCTTGTTTCTAAAAAAATTATAGATCACGAGTATTTGTGGCTTACTTCCCAAAACAATTCTATCAGAATAATTTCGGGATTACAAAAGGCGACACCAATGTAGCAAAATAAAAACTGAACAGAATCTTGTTTGTCAAAAATTTAGAATTGCAATCCAACTAACAAATCATATGTAAAATCTGTTACAACAACTTTAAGATTTCTCAAAATTGAGATATAACAAAAAATTCTGATAAAACAAACTTTACAAATTAATTCATAAACTCAGAACGACTTAAATTGAAGTGGGTGACATGGTTGTGAGGGGTCATGCTAGCATCCTAAATTAAAAGTAAATAAATGAATTAATAAAATACCTTAACAGCAACAACAGGATCAGAAGATTCAAGGCTGCCAGCAAACGATACACACAACTGTTCAACATCAGAAAGAGTTTTCACACCGGATATAGCATCTTGAGGTTTCATTCCAAGCTTTATTCCTAGAACAATCTGTTGAATACAAATGAGGGCATGATATATATATACAGTCAATTAACTTATTTCGTTAAAAAATGACTATAAAATACTCACAGCAGCAAGGCGGCATTCAACGACCCTGTTATTGTAATTTGTAGCAGCAGTTACTGCTTTCTGGGATTCCGCTAACGAATGGGCTATCACAAAGGAACCCCCAGCTGGAAGTTCTACATCGGTTGCACGAATTGGGTTAAAGTCAATCAGCTCAGCAAAGCCAGCTTTTGCCATGACAGATATAGCCTATTGGAAATCAAAGATCATTTTTAGTTAAGTGAAGAACAGCTATAAATGAAATTCAATAAGTGGCCTGACCTGGTCCATCCCACCAGATTGTGTCCCAATATGTCGTTCACATTCACATGTAAGTTGAGCAAGTTCTTTCTGTTAAAAATGAAAAAGGAAATACAAATAACATGTGCTTTGGAAATGGTCAAACAAGTGTGTTTACTAAAACTGAAAATTAAGTGTTGAATACAAAATTTTAAATGCCGAGTTAGGTGTCTAAAAAATAAATGTTGAATAAACCAATGAAATACATTTTTTACGTACTTGATATGTTAGTTGATTTGATAAAAAATTGGAACTAATGTTGGAAAGTTATTAAATGCCGAGTTAAGTTTCTAAAAAATAAATGTTAAATAAACCAATGAAATACATTTTTTAAGTACTTGATATGTTAGTTGATTTGATAAAACATGGAACTAATGTCGGAAAGTTATTAAAAACTATTTTACCCTAATAATGATGTAATATAATTAATTGCAATTTTCTGTTGGGAAAGGTAGTTGTAGAGGAGAGGTGATAAGGTTAAAGTTGCCGTTTAGACACTCTTATCATATACCGAGTTAAGTCATCTATAGCTTCTCGAATTAAATCAGAATATTTAGATTGATTTGAGTTGATTCAAAATAATTAAGTAATTTTAAATAATAATTATAAAAAAAAAACTTAAATTCAAATGAGTACTTATTCATTTAAATTAAGTGATAAACTGTGGGCCGCCTAAGACTCTAAAGCTCACAACAAGCCTAATCCAGATTTCGAAGCAATTAATAGCAGGCACAAATATAAGTATACCTTAGGAAAGTTCTTGCCAAATGCAGCCATTAGTGCAATTGTAGATGAGCAAACAAATGCTGCACTGCTGGATAATCCAGAGCCTAGAAGAAAAGAAAGCAACTCAAAAACAATGTCATATATTATTTAGTAGCTTTGATGATGATTTTATTGTGAATGAATTAAACCTGTAGGAACTGTTCCGTCAATCATAATGTCCAGTCCAATTTGTGGTCCAACATTAAGGCCTTTTGACATGGCATATTCATGGAAGCCTTTGTACCTGTAAAAGTCCAGGTGATAGATTTGATTTTGTATTGCCTAGGTTGATTGTTTATCCATGTCTAGTTCATAATCAAGCATAGATTTGTTTTTATTTTAAGGAAAAACTTCATTAAAACTACAATAATCAAATACATAACAAAGGTCCCCATGGATTGACTTTTTAATCCAATGGAGTGCTCTATTTAAATATATATATTATCTAATTCATCACAATCTTCTTTTCTTGCTCAGCATTTTTTCCTCCACAATTCTTATGATTATTGTTTATATCACTGACCATAACATCCCAAGTTCAGTTCAAAATAAATTATGGGAAAAGAATAAAAGATAAAGACATAAGGCTTCCCTTTACATAGCATAAAGTAACTACTTTACAAGTGCAATCAGACAAGCCCAAAGCAATGAAGAATATTTATTTACCCACAGATGAAATAATGACCCCATCGATGATTTTTTAGATCAATTTCCTGCAAGAGTATATGATTGATATCAAGATTGTGTATAATTAGGACAATAGAGTCACATTCTTTTAAATAATGGAATAGTATTTGGAAAACTGCTAGTACAATTACGATCTCATTAGAAAATCGTCAAATTTTGTTTGGTATAAGGTTGTTTGATATTGATGGTGGATCCTGATCCAGATAATTTATAGATCATGATCCAACTTATAGTTTGATTTTTAGTTTCATTTGATATAAAAATCATAATCCAAAACATTTTCTAGATCATTTTGCGTTTTGACAAACAGTTGATCTTTAAGAACGTGAACAAATAGGGCAGATCAAATTATTTTAATTTATTTTTTATCAAAAGCCTCAATCACTAGAAAAGAAAACTCTCATAAAGCTTGAAAATCCATGATAAGGGATGAGGAGACAAAAAGGTTTAATAGAAAAATTGAGCTGCTTTATCCTAATTTGACTGTGGAAAAGCATACTGAGAAAGTAGATAAAGTTAATAAAATGACCTGGTTTGGATCAGCAGGATAAGTGCACATGCTGTACTTATCATTTACATTCGCAATTCGGAGAATCTTCTCGGGATCTCCGTCTACTTTCTTCCTAATTGCTATGATTGTATCCTGCCGAATAGCCATTGGAAGCACTGAGTACCCCTCATAGTCGATATGCTCGCCAATCAAATTCACTCTTCCTGCATAAACACACGCGATAAAATTCAGAAAGAAGTGTCGAAATCGACGAAGGTGGTGATAGAGATGAATAGAGAAAGAGAAAGAGAGAATCAACCAGGGGAACGAGCGTAAATGTCTGGAGGATGACCGAAGACCTGAATGAACTTGGATTTGATGTTGTCGAAACGAAGTTGAGCTTCTGCGAGTGATGATCCATCTCCATAGATTGGCTCAAGCGATGTGTAGATTGGAACTGGAAGATCTTCATGCCTCGCCATTGCTTCTATTCTACCGAAACAAGAGAATTGATCAAGGAAAGGAATGGAATGGAAAGATGAGATATCTTCGTGAATCTTCTCAAACAACTCAAGCTAGGAATGAAATTAACTCATTTTCCTAATCGTATGGGATTTTAAGATAAGTACAAACGCCAATTTATCTATTAAAACTTTGTTATTTAGATAATTATTTTTTAATTATTACAAATTTTAGAAAACATTTTAATTTTTTTTTAAATAATACAGATGAAAAAATAGACATACTTACAACAACAACAACAAAAAACAAAAAAAAAAAAAAAAAAAAAAAAAAAAAAAAAAAAAAACCTATCCATAATTAATTTTCTATCACTTAAATCTTTAATCAAAATATTAATAAAAAAAAATAACTTATTAAATAATATAAATGTTTTAATAAATAAAAAAAATGCTAAGAATTTTAATCAGTTATTTGATATTTTCAAAAATAAAAATTATTTTCGATCAAGCACTAAAGTAAAGATGGTAACCAACGCAATTTGAGTGTTTCATTGACTCAGATTGGTGTTAGTTTGTTTATAGATTTTGACAAGTTTATTTTTATAATGAATTTTAAAATAAAAATTAAATATATAATATATTGAATTTTATAATTATTAATATGATAGTAAAAAGCTATTTAAGATGAAATTGAAAATTATATTTTATATATCCTTTTTTTAATTAATTAAAGGAAAAATTCAGCTATGGAGAATTCAGCTAGAATATTTGTATTATCAAGTAGCCTGTTTTGAACATTGTATATATGGTCAGTATCATGGTCCAAACTAAATTATGCAACAATCAAGATGGATTAAAGGAATTTTAGTTGGAGTAGGTTTAAATTTAAATAATAAATTATTTATATAAAAGACGTTATATTATAATGTTTAAATAAGTTGAGATTAACAATATTTTAAAACATAAAACTCATTTATGTTATATAGTTAAATCTCGTTTAATATATAGTCAACAATAAAATCTTCCTCTATTTTATTGCGAAGTTTCGTCTTCACTTTTCGATCGTTCATCCTCAATCAATTGTTTGACACAATTCAACAAGGGTAGAAATTTTCAAATTCTGCATCATATAAAGTTTATAGTGTGGAAACAATTTTATTGTTAAAAAAGAACATTAAAAACTTTCACTATATTAATTTTGAATTTTAGAGACTTTGGTTGTAAGATTTTCACTAGTTTGATTGAGTCTTTTAAGAATTTAAGATATCAATGATTTTCATTTAATTACAATAAATTGATGTTTTATATTTTATATATCTATATATATAATTTATCATGGAATGTTATTTTGATAAATAATTGAATGTTTAACTCTCAAACTATGTTTAGATTAATTTTAAGATAAACTCAAATATTCAAATTAAATAAGTATTTTATCGAACAATTAGAATGTAAATATTACAAAACTAAAGGGAAAAAAAAATTTCATCAAACAATTAGAGTGTGATACAAAATTTTAAAAAAAAAACTAAATAATGATAAACTTTAAGGTTGTATATTAATCAAACATGTATAAAATCAATTATAAATATCATATAAATAATTTAATTGACAATTATACTAAGTAAAATGTTAAATTTGGTAAAAGAATTAGAAAAAAAATAAAGTAAAAGAAGATTATAGCTCATTCAAAAATTATTATGAATGTAAATAATTAACTAAATAAGAATTAGCTAAATAAAATAATATTGATGTAAATAATTAGTGGAATAATAATAGTGAAATAAATATTTGTTTAGTTGGGAATGAATTGATGAAATTTGTTTGGTTGGAAATAATTGTAAATTATGAAATAGCTTATGAAGCAATTATAAAAGAATTAAGGTATAAAAATTAGAATTAATAATTATAGAAGAATTTGTTTGGTTGAGAATTATATCTATATAAATTTTGTATTCAAGGGTAAGCCCACCTAAGTTCACATCTATATACTTCCCCTGTAACAATCATCTACCAAATATTGTTAAGAATCATGGTAACATACAACTTAAAACAAAATTGAAGTTACTCGTATTAAAATGATAGGTTTGTAGTAATTGTCAATTATATCTCACAACAAATGTTATTTTTGTGTTAACGTTATATATGTGTTTCTTTTTTCTTGAATCTCGTTTAATAAAAGTAGAGAGTTAATGATAACCACAGTTAAGAGAGGAAATTAAAAAAAAAAATAAACATCTAAAATTTCATTGTATTTATATTAGATTGTAAGGACTTGTAAGTTTTTATTAGTTTCACATCTCTGTCTTTTTTTTTTAAATATATTTATTTTTATTTATTTTTTAGTAGATTGATGTTTCTAGATATTTGTACACAATTTTTTTTTAAAATATTAATGTCTTTTCTTTCTTCTTAAACAATATTCAAGCAAAATTTTAAAAGTATTTTATAATATAAAAAAAGAGTAAATTTTGCTAGAAATAAGAACAATCTTTCTATCAAGTTTTGTTCAAAAGTATAACCATATCAAACTAATCTTACAAAATAACTCTCATCTAATTTATCGCGCACACCACAAAATCTCTCTAAAGTCTCACCCAAATAACTATAATCAAACAAACCATGCAAAAAAAAAAAAAGTAACTATAGCTTCAGCATGCAATCTCTCTCAAATAAAATATACAGCCCACGGCCTCTTTATATCGAGGAACATTAATTGTCATTATAAATAATATATTTATGTTTTAAGGGAAAAAAATATAATTTTCTTATAAAAAATTGAAATTCAGTTATTACATGTATATATAGAACATTCTAGTATAATTATTCTTGTCGGGTCGAGAGTTGTGGTTAATTTGGATATATATGTGAGAGTAAATGGATACTTGGATCGAATTTTAGGTTTACCCGACCATAAAATTAAAACGGTTAAAAATAAAATGAAAAATGATGTAAATATGTCTCGAACTCGCAACCTAACAAAAACAAGTACAACTTTTTAACAAACTAGAATAATAACACATTATATTTTAAATTCAACACCAAATTTGATGAACGCGAGACATTTTTAACTAACTAATCAATATATATAATAATACTTAATTTTGAAAGTGTCCGAATTGTCGGGTCGAGAGCTGTGGTTAATTTGGATATATATGTGAGAGTAAATAAATATTTAGGTTGAATTTTGGGTTGAACCGCTCATAAACTTAAAACGGTTAAAAATAAAATTAAAAATTCTATTGGTATGTTTCAAACTCGCAATCTAACAAAATAAGTACAACTCTTTATCCAACTAGACTAATAACACTTTATATTTTAAATTTAACACCAAATTTGATGAACGCGGAACATTTTTAACTAACTAATCTATATATATATATATATATATATATATATATATATATAATGATGCTTAATTTTGAAAGTGCCCGGATTCCGAATTGTCGGGTCGAGAGCTGTGGTTAATTTGGATATATATGTGAGAGTAAATGGATATTTGGGTCGGATTATGGGTTGACCCGCCCATAAACTTAAAACGGTTAAAAATAAAATAAAAATGATATTAGATTGTTTCGAACTCGCAATCTAACAAAAACAAGTACAACTATTTATCCAACTAGACTAATAATACTTTATATTTTTAATTCAACAACGACGTTGTAAAAATATATTTTTATCTGTGCATAGCACGAAGATCTTCCTAGTTAAAACTAATCTACTTATAATTATTCTCTAAAAACAAGTTAATATATATACCATATTTTTAGGATCGGATATAAAAATTAGAACTTACAAAGAAAGTCTGACGAGGGACAACTTATGTGTTTAGGATAAAAAGAAATGTCTATCAACCAATTATAATACTTAACTTCAATTTAAAGTTCCATAATGTCCAACATGCCTAAACAGTGGCTAAATAGGACTAAACAGGAACACAAAATTAAAGTACCATTTTATAAAAGGGATCGACACTTCATATCCATGTCAGATGTCCATTCAAACTTCTAAGATAAGCTTTAATTTTTTTATTAATTACTCTTTTTTTTTAGGTAGGGTAGTTAGCGGTCATGATCAACACCTAATTTGATTAGCCTATTAGGCTTGACATTTAAAGCAAATAATTAAATACGTAGTAAGATTGGAAACGTACCCGGACTTGAAGGATAAACACACTGTCCTCCAAACTTTTATTGATGATACTTCAAATATATTACAACTGGGTGATGGTGATGGAGAGTACTATAGAGAGAGAGTACAATACAGACTTCAGGGGTCGTTTTCGCCTCTCTTTCCAACCCAACATAAACAACTATTTATAGTAAAACATTTAAATAAAAGTTAAAAACTTGAACAGTGACTCCCGGGATTCCCGGGATAAGTTTTTTCCGCAAATTACGGATCTTGTCTTCTTCTTCTGCAAACAGTACCTCCTAGGATTCCCGGGATAAGTTTTTTCCCGCCTCTTTCGGATCTTGCTTCCCTTTAAATTTTGAATTGGCTGGATGATGATGATCCAACGTCTTTTCTTGAAATTTTTTCAACCAAGGTGTCTTTGATTGCTTCGAAAATGTCTTCAATGGCGACATCACTTTGAGCGTCTTGAAGATAATCGGATGCCATAGTTGAATCTAATTTGTTTGATTTATTATCATCTTCAAATTTAGACATAAAGTCTTTCTTCATTTCTTCAATATATGCAGATATCATCTGACTCTTTGATAAGTTCTCTGACCTCATTCAAAAATTTTGGAGATATAATCAAACGGGGACGGTGCTTCCGCTACTTGTCGTTTTTCTTCATACATACTTATTTGCTGGTGTAGGAGGTCCATTGTCTCCTTCCTGAATCGCTCCTTTGTTTCCTGATCTATTCTCATCATTTTATCCCAAAATTTATAAAATGATGACCTAAACAGACAGGGAATGCCTGTTTTGGTATAACCAAATTCAGGAATCCATCTCCAGATCCATGGAATGGAAAATTCAGTAAAAAAGAAACATGAAGTTATTCCTTCAATATATAAATTAGCTTCTTGTTTTTTCAGAAGCTGGGGAGATACATCGCTCCATTTATCAAATAGGACCTTGATTTCTTCTGGTAAAATCTTTGGGCAAGGACCAAAATAGTAAAACCAGTCTATGAACCAGTGGGGAATATCTCCTCTATAGACATCTGCACATACCTTGATGAACCAGGAATGTTTATATTTATTATTCTCATAATATAGTGCCTTAGTAAAGGCATCACAATAATCCCAATAATTAAATTTGATTGTTGTCGTTTTATTAAACGATAATTCTCTTTCTTTCATTGGGGATATTCCCCAATCTTCCAACGAAATTGTCTTTTTTATTATTATTTTGCTGAAATTATAAATTTCTTTGTTTTCCCCAGAGAAATGTGATATTTCACATGACCCACTTTGAATAAGTATTTGTTCGTAAAACATTCGGGTCTTGTAAGTCCTTGATGGTGTGGATGTATTATCCAAATACCTTTGCATTATTGTCCATGGCTCACTCCTCCATTTGAGGTCGTTTTCTTCTAGGAGAAATATAATTTCTTTATATTCATTTCTTATAAATCCAATATTATTAGATTCTGATTCTTCATCTCCCAGTATTCTGGCGTACGTTGGATTGTCTTTTTGACTGTCCGTACTTTGGGATAGATCCATTGCTATCAGTTTTTATTTACCATACTGAGATATGATCTCTGGTGCTCTGCCCCGATCTCTTCCTCTGATAGAGGAGGATCCTCTTCCTCTATTAGAGAAAGATTCATAACTCCTTCCGCTCATTCCTGTAAATTTAAAAATTCACGGGTCAAAAAATCAGGAAGATTATTATCTATCCCTTTTTTGTATGTTATTTCAAAATCAAATGGGGCTAAATGAGCTTGCCATCTGGCGAACATCTGTTTTGACACATCATGTTTAAAATCTTTCTGGAACATGAATTTAGCTGCATTGTAGTCTGTTCGTATAATAAATTTTTGATTATATAAATTATCTTGGAATTTTAAAACACATTTGACTATCGCCAAAATTTCTTTGGCGACTGTCGCATAATTCTTTTGAGAGTTGTTCCATTTCTCTGAATGGAACCTGACAAGATAGACCTGTTTTGTTTCTGGATCTAATTGAGTTAGTATTCCTCCAAATCCTATGTCAGATGTATCAGTCTCAATTACCTTTTCCCAATTCGGGTTACTTATCATTAAACAAGGAAGTACCTTTACTTTATTTTTAATTCTTTTAATAGCCTCTGTATGATGGTTTGACCATGGTTTTGGATTCTTCTTCAGTCTTTCATATAAGATTGATGTATCTGTTAGATTTTTATAGATGGAGCCACATAATTTAGGCTGCCTAAAAATCTTTGTAACTGTGTTTTATCAGTGATCATATTAGGGAATTTTTCCGCAAATTCTATGTTTCTATTAATAGGAGTAATATTTCTCTTTTCAATGATATGACCTAAAAACCTTATTCTTGTTTTGAAAAGATCCATTTTTGGTTTAGAAATTACTAGTCCATTTTGAGTTATTATTGTTTTGAACATATTTAAATGTTTAAAATGAGTTTCAATTATTTTTGAATAAACTAATATGTCATCAATGTAAACAATTATAAATGTGCTATAAGGATTAAAGATATTATTCATAATTTTTTGAAATTCGGATGGAGCATTTTTTAATCCAAATGGCATTACATTCCATTCATAATGTCCTATAGGGACATTGAATGATGTTTTATACCTGTCAGATTTTTCAATCTGAATTTGCCAATATCCTGATTTTAAATCAAATTTTGAAAATATTAAACTATCATATAGTCTATCTAACAGATCCTTTTTATTAGGAATTGGGTGCCTAATCCATTTTAATACTTTGTTTAGGGGTTTATAGTTTATTACTAACCTTGGCACGCCTCTTTCGACTTCTGAATGTTTATTTACATAGAAAGCCGTACATGACCAGGGTGATTGTGATGGACTTATTAACCCCTTCTGCAATAGTGCATCTATCTCCTTTTTGCATAATTCCAGATATTTTGAATTCATTTGGCAAGGTCTTACCTTTGTAGGAATATTCTTTTCATTAAAAGATTCCTCATATGGTAGTGAAACTATATGTTTCTTTCTATCCCAGAATGCATTAGGATGTTCATTACAAATATCTATTGAAAGTTGGTCTTTTAGCAGAGCTATTTTTTCTTGTAATTTAGGATTTTCTAGTAGTTCATCTATTGTTATTAGACTTATTTCTTACTTTAAGAATGATATTTGATCTTGTTTTGCTTTGATATTATCATATATACTATGTAACATTTTAGTAAACGGTTCCACAATAAATTCTAGAAAAATATCATGTTTCTGGAAGGTTCCTGTAATACCTTTATTATTAATCATCTTAATAGGGTAGATTGTGTTTAAGAATGGGGTTCCAAGTATGACCTGATTTGATATATCTTTAGCAAGTATAAAACTTTGAGGAATGCATTTATTATCAGTACATATATAGGCTTTGGGAAGCTTATATTAGATTTGGAGTTTATCCCCCCTGCATGCCACATGGTATGACTTGTTTTATGAAAATACCTAGTAGGGATTAGTCCTTCCTGAATAATATTTAAATTTGCTCCGCTATCAACAAGAGCAGTAAATGACCTTGTATAATGATTATCTATTAGGAGAGATATTTTTATGTGCCATTTTTGGGATTTAACCATTTCTATTGTGGATAAAAAAATTTCTGAGAAGATATTTTCTTCAATTTCTGCTTTGTTGTCATTATATTGATTATTTTCGCTAGGTTTATCCTCAAGCTTAGTTATTCTAGACTCTTGTATGATATTCTTCTTTTTTAATATCTTAATTTCTTCCTTTAAATTATTAATTTCTTTGTAAAGATTTGTGAGGGTTGTATTCTCTTCTTTGTTTTGAATCTTGTGTCTAAGTTGATTCATTACTTCACTCATAGTGTAAGATTTATTATGATTATTATAATTGAACCTCTTTTCTTCTGGCTCTTCATATTTAGAAGATGAAGTTCCTTATTCAGAATTAAACTGATCTATGATCTGCATTCTTAATTCTGGGTCTTTGATGGATTTTAGTAATTCAAAAGCATGATTTGATGTTAGAACATTAACTTTCATATCTGAAAATTGAGATATGATTCTATATAATTCTGATTTGTCAATATTTTGATCTAGGTTATTTGTTTCTTTTTTAGGACAACTTAATCCTGATCGGCAAGGCTCACATTCAGAGTCTTCCGAGCTTGATTCCGAAATGTTTTCATTATCTAGGTCATCTATTTCAGAATTACTAGGTATTGAATCTGAATCAGATTCTTCAGATTCTGAGTTTTGTAGGGTTTGGATTATTAATCTTTTTGTGTCTTCTGGAATTTCAAGATTATTAATTTTTTTTTCTTTGCCCAACAGTATTTTGATGTGTGTCTAAATTTTCCAGAGTTGTAGCATTTCTTACCATTTTTGAAATTTTTTGACTTGTTTTTAACCTTTTCTTCCCTCCTATCATGTTTTATGTCTGAGTATTTTCGGGGTGGTTTTCTATATTTGTGAAATTAATTATATTTCACCCTTTTCTCTTTTCTAGATGTAGGGCTATCTATACCAAATTGTTGGCAAAATTGACCTAATTGTTGTCTTTCATTTTGACTATGTCTTTTAATTTGTTGGCTTAACCTTATTTCATTACATAAGGCTAGTCCTTCCTGTATACAAGTATCTATTAATACACCATATGTATAGTTTTCATATGGAATCATTGAATGACTCTTTTTGAGGTTTCTTCTAACCCTTTCAGCAAATAGGCTAGGGAGGCCGTCAATAAATTTGGATTTCCAATGCACATTATTGCATTCTGGTAGTTCTATTACTCTACTTAGAAAGGTATCTTTGTACCATCTAAAATCTGAAAGTGTCTTACACCTTAGATTCTGTAATAATGTTCTAATTGTATCACTATTATCACTGAACCTTCCCGTGAAGTGTTCAATGATGTTAATTGCTAATGTATAAACTGCATGTTTAGTTAGGCTATTGTTTTCTTGTTTCACAGTGTTAAGAATAGAATCTCTATTTTCTTGGGAAAAATAATTATCCCACCAGCCCTTTAATTGTCCGGTGAATCCAGCAACAATCATTGTCGCTATTGTTTTATCACTATTTTTACAAACTGTTGAGTACATTAACATCCTATGTACTGTATTATAAATTTGTTTGTTTGAATATCCATCAATATTCCATTCATAAATTTTGTTTCCTGAATAACTAATATCAATTGTATCTGTGTATTCTTCATGTAAAACATCCATTGGTGTTGGTCTGTTGTAGTAAAATTTACTTTGTATAGGCTTATCAGCCCATTTATCTATCTTATTAATCTGATCTCTGTTTTCCTTGTCTAAGGTCTTAATACTTAACCTGCTAAATTTTTCTTCAAGAATTTTCTCAAATTCTTGCATTGGCCTTAGTTTGAAATCAGATATGATTGGAGGTGGTTGGAAAGTTGGTAAAGCTTCCTTTTCTTTTGGAGTTATTTTTAACGTACCTAGTTTGATTTCATTTATCAATTTTATTAATTTTTCAATTTTATTTTCCATGGATTATAACTGTTCTCCTAGAATATTTAGGAACAGACTTGTGTAGTTTTGTTGTTCAAACATATTATTGATATGCTTGCATGTTATTGGGAGAGTATCATTTTCAATTAAATTTTTGTATGACGCGAAATTTATTATTTTTTCTCCCTTTTCAATATGGAAAGGTTGTTGAGGTGGATATGTCCCTAGATAGGTTTTCCCTGATTCTAATTTAAAAGTTCTTTCAATTATCGAAATATAATTTTTTATATAAGTGCTTATGAACCAAGAGGTAAAAGGAATTAAAGCATTTTTAGCAGTACAGAACTCATAAAATTCTTTTTCGAATTGTTTTATTTCTGAAATGTGAAAACTTTCAAAAAAACCATTTTCTGAATTGGGTATAACCCGGATTTTTGAATTCATTTGAAATTATTTTTCTGGCTGGAGAACCAGTATTGGTTTCCTCGTCTAGGATGACGAAGGAGTTGACGCCCCTTTTGAAGACTCCACCATGCCAAGGACGAACCTTCGGCTCTAATACCACTTGTTGGGAAAAACCCTAACAGAAACACAAAAGAAGAAAACAAACGAACGAACACTAACAGAATTTGATAACGGAGTTTGGCCAAAATGTTGCCTACGTCTCCGAGCACTAAGGCTATCAATTAATAAGGAAGAAGAGATACAAATATTGGGTGCAATAAACCAAAGAGGGAAGAGTTTTTTTTACACACTAAGAAACTTCTCCAACTCCCATCATCTTCCGATGTGTGATTTATTCTAATTGTGAATATAGTTTCTTTTATATACTAAGAAACTTCTTTCACTCCCATCATCTTCCGATGTGGGATTCTAATTGTGCCAAAAACAACAGCAGCTTGGTTGTTGTTCTACAATATTTGATATTTTCTTGTCCTGATATCACGTATGCAGTTCAGCAGGTTTGTCTCTTCATGAATGATCCTCGAGAGGTACACATGGAGGCTCTAAATAGAATTATCCGATATATTCAGGGTCTTGATTTTGGCCTTCATTTGTCTCCACCCTCTATTACATCCCTCTTGGCTTACACTAATATTGAATAGGGTGGATGCACGGACACACATCGTTCGACGTCTGGCTATTGTGTCTTCTTGGAAGATAATCTAATCTCTTGGTCAGCTAAGCGTCAAACCACTTTGTCCCATTCTAGTGTCGAGGTTAAGTACCAGGCAGTTGTGAATGTGATTTCGGAAACTTGTTGGCTATGGAATTTACTCCTAGAACTTCATTGCCTGGTTTCCATCGTTAATCTTGTTTACTATGATAATATGAGTACGATTTATTTCTCCAGTAATCATGTTCAGCATCAACAGACCAAGCACACTGAGATGGACATTCACTTTGTTCGTGAGAAGGTCTCATGCGGTCAGGTTTGAGTTCTTCATATCCCATCTCGCTTTCAACTTGCGGATATCTTCACGAAGGGCTTCCAAGAGTTTTTTTTAAGATTTTGATCCAATCTCAGCATACATCGTCCACCTGCTTCGATTGCGGTGTATAATAAATGTAATCAATTAATGATTATCTTGGATTTTTCTATATATGGTTAGCCTAATTAATATTATTGGAGATCTAGACTATTGACTAGATGAGTGGATCTTAATCTTGTATATAGCTTACAATTTTGAATGACACGTCCCTCTTATTATTACCAAAATAACATGTTAATTTGTTAAGAAATTTATAGATAATACCAAATGAGCTCGTTGCACATATCTATTGTTAAAAAAAAATAGTCATTTGTCTTGTTTTCAGTGACTTTCTTCCAACTTATTCATTGAGTAATACAATGTGTATTGCCCAAAACAATTCTTCCTTAGAAAATGTTGCTCCTATTATTACGAGAATAACTGCAAATTTATTACAAAGTTTATGAATAATACCAAACAATCTTCCTTGCATTGAGCTCCATTTCCCATACTATAGTTCCTACTAAAAGAAAAAGAGTCATCTGTTGGAACATGTATTCATTGACAAATGTATGAACAAAATTCCTCATTTACTTATTCATTGAGTAATACAACATTTGAATTGCCCAAATAAATTCTTCCTTAGAAAAATGAGGCATTCATTTTGTTCATGAGCAACCCTTCTTCCAACACCAAGTCTTGGTTGAAGAATGTTCAAGGTATATTAATTGGTCCTCACCTCTACTTTTGTTTTTACAATGCTATTTTCGGTTTATAATGTTAAATTAAATAATTTAAAGAATTACTTAACTCCTTTTCAATATTTCATAGATGAAAAATTTTCCAAGTCTTTGTAATTTGTACTCACTTCCTCTTTTTAAAATAGAATATAAAATTATAGTTGGGAAAAAATTAATTTAATTATTTGAAATTAGATCTCGAACCAAGTTTTGAGAATTTGAGGAAGATGGATCCCAATAATAAGATGAAGCATGTGGAAGAAGAAATGGTAGGTAGCACTTTGGATACTTTAACATACTCTTCTAATTCTCAACCTCCCTTTTCTTCACGAGCATACCTACCACACATCTCCCCCTACTTTTCAATTCTTTAATTCTACACCCATTTATTCATCTCTAGCAAACAATGCATTCATTCTTTTCTTTTCAATTTTTCTTTCTCTAATCAAAACATCTTTCTAATACAAACATATATTAAATTAATATATTAGATTATTATTTTTTATTTGTACAAAGTCATTATATTAGAAAAGTTGTTGAACAAGTAATTAAATGAAAACAAGATTAAAGTATTCTGTGCTCTTATTTTTGCTAAATCTTTCTTATTCAATCAAGTTAAACATGAAATGGATCGAAATCAGGATTAATGATTAAATGAAAATTAATCATGAAGTGCCAATAACTTATAAATAGAATATTCAAAATAAGCCTTATTCATGGAGTTTAGCGATAAAACACCTCAATGTATGATATGTTAATTAGTCTCGAGTAAGAAACAATTACCAATAGAAATACAAGAAATAATGATTCTGCTCTTCCAATTTATGGAGTTTAGCTTTATTGAATTGATTGAGACATTTATTAACTAATTTTGACAATGTATGTTAATGATTTTTTAACCAGATTTCTAATGTTAACAACCTTTGGAAGTTATATAATTATTTATTCCTTAAACATAAGCACATATTACTGTTTAATGGTAAATTGATGGATAAGGTGAATTGCAAATGGTTCTCGTAATAAGATTTCTATATGTATATGAATCACAATATTACTTACGAAAGTTCTATCATACTCCATATTTTTTCTACGATCTCCCATTTGACGCGTTGGTAATATTTGTATATAAGAAAAGATGGTTGATGGATGGTTACCAGTTAGTCAACAATGGGAATTAAACCAACCACAGCTCAATTTACATCTTTTATATATATATACTCCCTCATGAGAGCAAACAATACTGTCAAGTATTCTCTCCTTTGTATAAACAGTTGATCTGAGCTTCTTCTCATTCAATAGACATATTGAATTTGGTGAGTTGGTTTCCATGCTAATCTTGTCAAGCAAACATAGCCTCGTCGCCTCCTCTTTGTTTCATTGTCTGTTCGGCCTTATGCTTGATACTCTCTAATTTGACTACATTTCTACGCATTGATCATCTATATAAATAGGTTTAAGGGTATTCTCTTTGAAAAAGTTTCTTTATTATTCATGGCTTAAGATCATATTTTTTTAATTTATGCTTTCAATTCATATAACTTGTTTTGTTTAATTGTCTCAAAGACATTTATAAAATGATTTTTAATATAAATACAGTGTATCACTTTATGCCATCTTAATACATATATTTTATTAGAATGAAAATGATTCAAATAGAAATGGTAAAAAAAAGGAGAATAATTAGCATAAAATGCATGGCTGAAGATGGTAAAAGGGGAGAATTAAGTATTTCATGATTAGGAAGTCATTTGATTATGATCAGAAGGAGTAATTTTATGGGTTATTAAACCCTATTTAATTTGTTTTGGTTTGAAGGATCTGCATACATTCATCATTTGTAGAAATTTGTAATCTTTTTAATTGTAAATTAGGATATTCTTAATTGGTATATATTGCAATAAAAATCAGCCTTTGTAAAAAAAAAAAAATTTAAAATATGGAGTTGAGTTAAGGTCGAAGAGACATTGAATTTGAGGGAAGTTCCTTGGGATTGTTTGGTTGATAAAGAGTTTGCATGGACACCTATGCCTCATCCCTCTTAAGCCAATCTGACTGACTGAATCAATTCCTTGATGCAGGTATGCCCAAATGCATGGAATTTCATAACTAATTTTTATTTCATTTTAGTTTAATAAAAACTTTTTGCTTCATTGTAATAACCTGATCTAATAATTTTCAGTTCGAGATTCGTGGTTGAGAGAGATCTATCTTTACGACAAATGCTTGACTCATATCGATTATGGCTTCAATGTGCGCTTTTTAATTGATGTTTTATTTGGCATCTATTATTTTGTGATTGGAAAACTCGATTAGATTAGATTCACGAGCAATGACAATTTTGCCTTGTGTATAATTATATAAAGATAAAAATACATTGTTTATCAACAATATTTTTGTAATAAAAATAAGATTTTTGCCGTCTAGATTAAATTATATACTTAAAACGTTTAACCTAGGTGTGGAAGATTACAGTCCAGGAAGGACATGACCCACATTTTTTCTCATTTTATTTTTTTCATTATTTATTGTAACTAACATTTGTTTTCCTTTTCTTTATTAATGAATTAATTTTTTTAAAAATTAAAATTATATGCCTAGCTAACTCACTATTACAGTTACAATATTTTGGGATGAGGGTAGGTAGTTTGTCACATTTTTGCATCCGGTTAAAGCGCCCAAGAGCTTAAGTGATAAAAATATGTTCTTAAGAAATCAAAGGTCATGACTCATGTGATTATTACATGTAAAACTTGTACTAACTTCCTAAAATAAAAATAAATAAAAAATTAAGAATGTAGTATTCCCTTTGATTTTCATGTGTAAGGGATTTTTGTGCCGATTCAATTTGGAACATTGTATTAAGTTTATGATTTTTTACCTCAGGTTTTGGATAGTTTGTCATGTTTTCTTCTTTACTATATAATGTGGTACAGTTTCAAATCCTTATTTATAAAGTTCACTTAATAAAAATTCCACCATTTCAAAGGGAAATTTGAGGAGATGACCCCACTAAAAGGCCTAATAGCGGAAAGTACAGAGCTTAAAAAAAACGTTGGTGACCCCTTTTACTGTTTTTGGACGAAAATGCCCCAGTTGCGTCACGCAGCCTGAAGTTGCGTGACGCAATTTTTTATTTTTTTGTTTTTCAAAAAATTTAATTATGAATTTTTTTTTGGACGAAAATGCCTCAGTTGCGTCACGCAATCGCGAGACGGAAAAAAAATTTGAAAAAAAAAAGAATCCAATTGCGTTACGCAAGGGTATAATTGTTATTAAAAAAAGGGTCACCAGCGCTATTTAAATTATGCGCTCACACTATCCTCATTTAGGCCTATCAATGGGGTCATTTCCTCAAATTTCCCTTCAAAAACAAATTTGTATTTCTTATATATATATATATATATATATATATATATATATATATATATATATATATATATATATATATATATATATATATATATATATATATATATATATATATATATATATATATATATATATATATATATATAATGAATTGAAACTCAAATTTAAAACAAATTTGAGAGGAAATCTATTAGTTCACTTGTTTTTTATTTTACTTTTTTTTTTATCAAAATAACAACAACAAAAATTGTTCTAATTATAAATATTAAATAAAAACAAACTATCTCATTTGGGCAAGGTATGTTAGTCTAGATTCAATTGAGCAATTAGAGGAAGAAAACAACAGTTATTTACAAATGAAATATCCAAGCATTTGAATATTCAATTTTATAATGAAATATTACATTTTTTAGATTATATGTCCATTCTCTGAATTATGGATGATCGATCCCCTAAAATTAAAGAGTCCTTCTTCATTAGAGAAGGAAGGTGGTCTGATTGAAATTCACCATAGCCATTACATAATATTAATATGAAAAATTATGTGTAAATAGTTTGATTTGGCGACATTCTAGAAAAAGTGAGCACCCTTTCGCAATTTTTGTTGAACGTGGATTTCAAGTTATGTCTTATTTTGGTGAATATTTTCATCTAAATCTCTCTTTTAGTTTCGTTTCTCGTCATTGTTGGTCGATTGAGTCCATTTTTTAACATTGTAGTCCTTATATGCATTATGAACTCTTTAGCTTGCAAGTGGAAATGTTTAGCTATCACCTGTAACAACATTATTATTGATTGTTTGGAGGGATCTTTGAGTTTTTGGGAGAACACTTTTTTATGGTGGTCTTTTGGGGTATTTGTTTGCGCTAGCATTTTTTTTACTTATTTCCTTTTAGTTAACAATTTATTTTTTCTATATTAAAATTATAAATAAACAAAATTAATTATAACATTATAAATTAATACTATTTTTTTTTATGAATTAAATTTTCTTAGTCTAATATATGAGTATTTGACGAACTAATTCGAACCGAATCCGAATTACAAAATTAGATTAACTATTTCGAGATTAAATTCGGATTGAGTTTAATTCGGATTGGATTTGAATAATTCAATTAATTTAAAATTATTGAATAATTTCAAGTTAACATTTACAAATATATATAAATATATTTTAGTTTGGATTGTTCAAACCATATTTTATCAAATCCATATCCGATATGTAAGAATTAGTAAAATGGTTTGGATTGCGAATTAGATAAATTTAGTTTGAATTTAATACGGATCGGACAAAACGAATTAATTTTAACTGTTTTTTCACCTATATTTACATGTTAGTTTTAAGTGATCGGTATGATTAAATATTTGTCTTTAAGTTTGTCTATTTCAGAATACATGGTGATGGGATAAATTTTTACGAGTTTTTTAACTTTTGTTATTTTAGTTTGTTGTCTAAATTTTAGTATTTTTAATATCATATTGGTTGATTACAATTATTTCTTATCATTATTTATAGTTATTTTATATGTAGCGATGGAGGATGTTTTAATAAATATTTAAGACATTTTATTTATGTAGGTTGTGGGGTGTAAATTTATTTGGTGGTATATTTTGATGAGTTTTTAGATTTTGAAAACAATGAAATATATTTAATAGTTGATGTTTTAAGAATATTATAATTAGCTTTAATATATTATAAATGTTTTAGTATATATATTAAAATATGATAATTCAATTATATTTAAAACATGATAATTATGAAATATTTTACTCTATGGCGAGGCTTTATGACGACGGTAAAAGTGGTCGTCATAGAGTCCTCTATTGCGACCGTAAGAATCGTCGTTATAGAGCATTTTATGCCGACTGCGAGAGTCGTCGTTATAGAGCATTTTATGGTGACTTCGAGAGTCCCGCCATAGAGTCTTATATAACGACAGTATGAGTCATTATAGAGCATTTTATGGCGACATTATTAAAACGGTCGTTATATGTGTTTTGGAAATTAACAACAAAGACAATGCCGACAACTGTCCCAATACCGACGACACTTACCATCGTTATTGTGCCTTTTTTACTAGTGATAACTTGTACAAACGAAAAAATAAATAAGTATTAAAAGTATTATTTAGATTGAAATAAGTGAAACAAATTTAATCCTCTTAAAAGAGACATCACAATGAAAAAAAACACTATTTAAATACTAGTGATAAAAAAAATAGAACACCTTTTGATATTAACAAAGAAAAAAAATCAACAATTGTAAATTTTGATGTAATATGAGAATATACGCATCTAAAATTTATTAGAGAAATATGATTTAGGCAGGACGTAAGAGCGAAGTCATTGAATCCGCATGGCACGTCGGATAGAGAGAAAAAATAAAAATAAATAATAATAAAAAAGGTTTCTTCTTTCTGAAAAATTTTCTCCTCTCTATTTGTGAAAAGGTTTATTCTTCCTAGCTTTGAAACAAAACGCTACTCGTCATCGTCGGAAACAAAGCTCGAGCCCCGATCCAACTTTCACATAGAGAAACAAAGTTCTCGCTGTTGTCGGGAAAATGTATGTTATTAAGGACAAAACCCTAATTTGTTCTTGGTATTATAGTTTGTTTCTTTCCTATTATTTTAAATCATTATATGAATAAGGAAATCGATAACAGATATAAAATAAATACTTTGTTTTTATTTCTAGCTCGCTTTTAATATAAACATATTTACAAAAGTAAGAGATAATAGGGCCAACTACACTTTTTTAATTTTGTAGTTGGTTTTCAAGTTTATATTAGCTTTTAAGTTAATGATTTGTACAATGTTTTAATGTTCATATTAAGTGAATGTTTTTAAAAAATTTATGTGGTATTCATTTAAAGTTGTGCAAAAGGTAATTACTGAAGTGCTTTAAAAATAAAAATTATAACAAAAGGTTATTATAATAATGTAGGATGATATATGGGTTGTGGAGGAGACTGAGGAGTGAGCTTCTTCTGTTAATCTGATGCCATTTCTGATACTTATTTGTTTGGTTTGGTCCTTTTTCATTTTTAACATCTTATTGAACAAACATAATCATGTTTAATCACTCACATAAAAGATAGAACCACATGCAAACAACCATTCCCAGAATACAAGAACATACACTATTTGTTTCAGAGACACCACATCAACATGGATATGGAACTAAATTTCTCTTGTTGTTAATATTGTTTGAAAGTTAGACAAGCTTCAAATTTCGGATAATGGGGTTCATTATCATCCCATGCAGAACCATTTATTCTGATCATGATTCCAACCAAAGTAAATGTTTTTTTTATTAGGGTTAAACATAGATAAGTCAATTTATTAATTTAAAAACATGTAATAAAAGGAAGGACATAGAAAAAAGTAAGGATTGGTTCCAACTGTTGATGAGCGGACGTGGCACGTTGAAAGACAAGTACGCCCGAGAAGACGGATTTTCTGAAAGTGATTGATTGCTGGAAGAGGAGGAGGCAGAAGAAGAAGCGACAATGGCACAACTTGCAGAAACCTATGCATGCGTTCCTTCGACGGAGCGAGGGAGAGGAATCTTGATATCGGGCGATTCGAAATCCAATTCAATTCTCTATTGCAACGGTCGATCGGTAATCATTCGATACCTTGATCGACCTCTCCAGGTCAAGGTCTACGGTGAACATGCTTATCAGGCAACCGTCGCTCGTCACTCTCCCAACGGAGAATGGATCGCCTCCGCCGATGTTTCGGGTATCGTGCGAATATGGGGGACACATAACGATTTTGTACTCAAGAACGAATTCAAGGTGCTCTCTGGTAGGATCGACGATCTTCAGTGGTCTCCTGATGGACAGAGAATTGTCGCCTCTGGTGAAGGCAAGGGCAAGTCCCTTCTACGTGCTTTCATGTAAGTTATGTTTAAATGAATTCATTGTTTGAATACTTTCTCAATTCTCATTCATGCATTGCTCCCATTGGACTTCAAACATCATTAACATCTTCTTCCCTTAAACATAAACATAGATGGGGGAAATGTAAGTCAAATTTAGTTTATCTTTGTTGTTCATGCTATTGATGTTCTGTTTCTTTTAAGTTTTGCATGATAGATAGATCCTATATGTATTGTAAGAGATTTATATGGTGAACTTTTACTCTCTCTTTTTTTCTGTTGAATCTTCTTTAGAATATAAAAAATGTTATTGCTGCATTAGTTGTTGAAGCACTCAAAATACACATATACCTAATAATTTCTACTAGTTTGAAATTCCCATTGGCTGTGGTAGAGATTGATGCATTTTTATGTTGTACCAATCCCAATGTGACTAGTTTTTCTTTCTGGTCTTGGTCTAAAAAAACCCTACTTGTCTTCTAAGAATATGATATCTAACTTACTTTGTTTTTGCGACCGAATATGATAACTAACTTAAATGTTTTTATTATGTTGTTCTTCATGGAAGGTAAGTTGTGTTAAACTCCATACAAGGGAATTCCTTACACTTACTTTTATTATTTCATATTCAATGTATTTAAATTTTGTTGCAAGTTATCAAAACCACCCTATCTTTTCCTTTTTTCATTCACAAATTTCAGAGTCTTGGATTTTTTTAATGTTCATATGACCTGATTAAAATTACCTTGTGTAGGTGGGATTCGGGAACTAATGTTGGAGAATTTGATGGTCATTCAAGAAGGGTACTAAGTTGTGCATTTAAGCCAACTAGGCCTTTTCGGATTGTATCTTGCGGTGAGGACTTTTTGGTGAACTTTTATGAAGGACCTCCATTTAAATTCAAGCTTTCACACAGGTGTGCCAGAATGATGTTCCACCCAATGTCATTTCAACTGATAGTGTATCTTTATTTTTCTCAGTCTTTTTTTTTTGTCATGTTTGTTCCATTTTTCGCAAGTAAAGATATCATTCAGAAGTGTCAAGTTGTTGCATAAAAAGAATCTAGAATAACAAATGATACATACATACATACATAGTTTGCCACAATATTCAATTGGTATAAGGGAGGTTGAACTCTGTGACCATCTTTTTTTCAGGACAAAGATCTACCTTAAAATTAAACAATTTGTGATCATTCTTATTTCTACTATTAATAGATTTGTTTTGGTGAACATTACTTGTGTATGCTTTCTATGTCTTTTTTCATGGTTTGTTTACTGAACCTGTGTAGTATAAACATTTTATCTTGCAAGCAATGATGAAAAACCTAAATGCAAGACTATCTGAGTCGCACAAATCTGAAGGTGCAAAAATAATGGGAAATCAAAATTGAATGCAATGAAATAACTAGGCAGTGGAACTGGTCAAGTGGTTCAAATCCTTCTCCCTCAATTACCTGAAAATGCAGAGTGATATTTTAAAGCAGCCTGATCTAGAAATAGAAACTTACATATAATTAGATCATGTATATTACCTAATTATGTATACTGAGATTTAGTGAATTAGAACCCATAAGAATAAGTCAGTGTCTGATTTTACAAATGGCCCCATTCTCTAAGGAGAAGTTCTGGTGTTTACCAATGATTAAAAATATATGATGAACATAGGTTAGAAATAAGATGTCTGTGATATCATGGAGTTTACTGATATTCATATTAGATTTCTCTATCTCTGAATATCAAGATAGTTAAAGATTCAGCAAAGCAAAAAAAATATTGTTGTTACAAGTATGTACATTACGTCTATTGGTGGCAGATAAGTTTCTTAAATGCATGATAGAGAAAACATGATCAAAAACTGATTGAACTGTTATTCATTTCAGGAAAGTGATCATCTAGTTTTCTTGAGATTAACCTCCAAATTTCCATTAATCTACTTGAAAAGAGTTGATGATTTGCAATTTTCTATGTGGTGTAGGGATCATACCAATTTTGTAAATTGTGTAAGATTTTCACCAGATGGGAGCAAATTCATCACTGTAAGTTCTGATAAAAGAGGCATCTTATACGATGCCAAAACAGGAGATAAAATTGGAGAATTATCTTCTGAGGATGGTCATACTGGCAGCATTTATGCTGTCAGCTGGAGTCCCGATGGTAAACAGCAGGTAGACTATCATTCAGAACCTGTCTCTTTTGTTTCTTATGAACCTGATTTTCTATTCAAGAATCTCATACTAGCTCCTGTATAAGATGTGTTTCATTTAATTTTGTTGGAGTTGGGAATTTCAATCCACTAACACTATCCAAACAAATTTTAACATTAAACAGTAATTGAAAGATTGACATGAACAACTACTCCCTCTGTCTCATTTTTTATTGATATAACTTCCACCTTTTAACGTGACCCATCTGGAAACACTGTTTATTTATTTTTGTATGTGGATACAGAAACGTTTGAAAACTAAACTTAGTCAAAGACAAATTAAAAAATGTATTGGTTGTTTTTTATTTGGATTCAGATGTAGAAACAAAAATAAAAAGTGTTTCCTTTAACTGACATAAAATTTGTGTACTTTTTGTTATCAAATTACCATTTACACCTCCAACATTTAAGAAACTTGTTATGTAAAATTTCCTTGAACATCATGTCCAAAAATTTGAAGATTATTTTTCCTGAAAATGTGTGCAAGATCAGGTACATGATATAAAATGTGACAAAGAGAATACTACTTTCTTCATGAGTAAGATATCCCTCGATTTCAGCTTGAATCTTAAGAAATCTACCACATGTATTTCTTGATGGGTTGTTTTAAGGCGTGATAGAGATGGATACATTTGTATGTCTATTTTTGTTTGAATTTGTAAATGTTTATGGATGATGTTGGCATATGTGAGTTTTAATTCAAAAGTTGTGAAATGGGAACACTTCATGATAATTTTGTTTCTTTTGTGAAAATGCATTTCTTTTAATTTTATAAAAGAAATAGCCAAAGACACTTACATAAGACAAATTTAACATGCTAAGTATCCCAAATGCTAAAATGACATAGGAAAAAATAAATTCTAACACTTTATGATTTGTTATCTAGGAGGCTGTAGTATATGTGTTTTATTTTCATTTATTGTTTAGTTTACTCAGGGTCAACTATATTTTAAATTTCTGTACTTGCACATGGAAAATAAGATTTTCATTTGTTTGAAGAATGTGTATTTTAAACTTTTTTTACTTGAAGTTGGTTGATGGTCGTAATGCTGGCATGATAAGGCTTGGTGTTGCTCTTAAAGCGGTAATGCCTTATATCCAATCCAATGTATCCTTTGTTCAATCTAGCATGGCCCCATTAGCTTTTTTTTACCTATTCTGTATCAGAAAAGCCACTGAAGCACTCCAGTCAATTCTCTTGCTTCGGTTATATATGTGAATTATTCTTTGCAGATTGTTACTGTCTCAGCTGACAAGACTGCAAAGATATGGGAGATAACTGATGATGGTAATGGGAAGGTGATAAAAACAATAACATCTCCTGGCTCTGGTGGAATTGATGACATGTTAGTTGGATGCCTTTGGCAGGATGATAATCTTATTACAGTATCTCTTGGTGGAACTATTAGCTTGTTTTCTGCAAGTAATCTTGACAAGGAACCTTTGTTATTGTCTGGACATATGAAGAACATTTGTGCACTGGCAGTTCTTGGGAGCTCACCAAGAATTATGTTGTCCAGTAGCTATGAAGGGTTGATTGTTAAATGGATCCAGGGTGTTGGTTATAGTGGAAAACTAGATAGGAAGGTAAATGGACAAATTAAATGCTTCATCGCCGTTGAAGAAGAAATCGTTTCATCTGGATTTGACAACAAGGTAAATATATATATATATATATATTTCGGTAATCTTTGGACCCTGATTAAGTAGTTATAATAAAACAGTCATATCCTTCTCACCTCTGAATATATGAACCTGAAAAAATAGTCCACTGGTGCGCTTGATAAAGCATAAATTAAGTAGATTATCGTAAATACTGATTTTTTACAAATTAGTTTAGTTAATGAAAAATGAAACAAATGAAAATATCTGAATTTGAAATACTTTATATATAAGCTGATATGATAAAATTGTGAATTTATTGTCAGAAAAAATACTTAAAAGACTATTTTACCCTTATAGGGATATAATTTGGTTAATTTATAGGGGTTAAAGTTGTCTTTTGAACATTCTTATCCTATTACCAAGTTAAGTAATTAATAGTTATTGAATTAAGTCAGATATTTTAGTTTAATTTGAGTTGAATCAGTAATTTTATATAATAATTATCAAAAGAACCTAATTTAACTAAGCACTTAATTTGTTTAGATTATGCAATAAGTTGTGTCATCAAACACAGAACAACCAACCCCCTTCAACTAAATATTTCTAGGATTTCCTGAAGACTGACCAAAACATTATTCTGCACCATTATCACCTCCCTTGATTCTCTGGGCGAAATCTAACAGTCTTCTGTCTTCTTCTTCTTCTTCTTCACCAAACGATATTTTACACCATTACCACCATGACATAAGTTTTAGTTCTATAATTTTATGTCAGTTATTTAGTCTAGCATTATTTTTTCCCTCCAAGTGCTATACTCTTGTGTCAGGTTCTGGTAAATATATTCCATATTTTGTCAGGTTATTCTCAATAATCAATATTCTATCAATCTTAACTGTAATTCTAAAACGTTTTGCTTCATGATCCATGAAAGAATGAAATTTATTGATTAACTCATCACCTTTATGGATCCATTTATTACTTATACATGTCATTTCCAGTCATTCCATCCATTTGTTAAGACTGGAAAAGAAAATGGATTTGAGGGAGTAAGATAAAGAACCTAAAATTAAAATATGGGTCATTTTTCTTTTCATTTATGTCCAGATCTGGAGAAATTCATTGCTTGGAGACCAATTAGGTGATGCAGAGTGTATTGATGTCGGTAACCAGCCAAAAGACTTGTGTCTTTCCCTTAACTCTCCGGAATTGGCCTTAGTTTGTACAGATACAGGAGTGACACTCCTCCGAGGAACTAAAATTGCTTCAACCATGGATCTTGGATTTACTGCATCAGCATGTGCAATAACGCCTGATGGAAGTGAAGCCATTGTTGGCGCTCAGGATGGGAAACTGCACTTGTATACTATTGATGGTGATTTGCTTAAAGAAGAGACTGTTCTTGAGAAGCATCGAGGTACTATTACAGTCATACATTACTCTCCTGACGTTTCCATGTTTGCTTCGGGTGATTCCAATAGAGAAGCTATTGTCTGGGATCGTGTCTCGCATGAGGTACTTGCAATTGAACTTTCATATCTTTCTAGCAAAAAACAATATATATATTTCATAGTAAAGATTTTGATTGAGCATGACACATGGTTCATGGTTCATGCATATAATATTTAAACTGAATTGCATTGAAATGCACCTCAAATTCTCTTAGGTTACTTTTGGTTGATCGGAATTGAAATTCTAATTCCAACTTTTTTAGAATTGGCATTGGGTATAATTCAAATCCTATCTTTGAAAAAATCACTAACATTATAATTCTATAGAATAAATATTAGAATTGGGATGGAGGAAAATATATAAGTTTATCCATGAGGTAGTTCAAGTGGAAAGAGTTTTGCCAGTTCGATTCCAACTAAAAACACTTTGATTGAAGTGGGAGGCATGGTCATGCTAGAGTTTTGAAAAAAACACAATAAAAAGAAAATATACAAGTTTAAATTACAATTTACTCTCAAACAAAGAATGGAATTGGACCTCAATTGCAATTAAGTCTTAAACCAAACGTAGCCTAGAGTTGAATTCATCTACACAGGACAAAAGGTCAAAATAAAACAGGATAAACTTGTCAACCCTTTATTGAAATACCCTTTTTAGTTTAAGGGTATTAATGTCTTTTACATGACATTATGGAGTATACAGATTGATTTTTTGGATCTTGATCTCGATTATAGTGAATTTTGGCAAACACAACAAATGCTGATTATCTAGATCATGATCCAAATTGATTTTTTGAATCACTGATTTTTGACAAATATAATTATCCATATCATATAATAAATAGGCTTACCTTTAATTTAATACAGTTATAGTCTATCTAGTAAAACATATTGTGTATCAATATAAACTTTTTACCATAGTTTCAACAACTAACATATAAATTATTTTACTTTGAGAAATTGCGGGAGTTGAGACAGTTATAGACAATAAAATATTGTTCTCATGCAGGTGAAGCTTAAGAATATGTTATTCCATACAGCCCGTATAAACTGCCTATCTTGGTCACCTAACAACAGAATGGTTGCAACGGGATCACTAGACACATGTGTGATAGTCTATGATATTGAAAAACCAGCTTCCAATCGCATCACAATAAAGGGAGCTCATCTTGGTGGGGTCTATGGTTTGGCCTTCATTGATGAACACAATGTCGTGAGCTCTGGTGAAGATGCTTCCATTCGGGTTTGGCGATTAAATCCTGAGTAGTCTGTCGAACCCACAAACTATTGGTAATTTCTTATTTTTTTGGCGGAATTATTATTAATGTTTAAAAAAAAAAAGGAAGAAACAAAAGAGAACTTTCAATATAGTGTATTCAGAAAGTGTAGATATGGGAGTTTGAATCATTATTTTGCAAAAGTGGGGCGATTTTTTTATTATTTTTCACGAAAGTGGTAATATCATTAATCGGGGGCAAAGGAAAATTTGCTGCTAATTTTTTTACAATGGAAACTCTGTATGTACTTAATGAGGAGTTTGATACATTGTTCTTTTTTCTCACCTCTTAGACAAAGGAAAAAATGTAAGCATTGATATTCAATTCTGTTATTTGATACTCTAATTTTATCTAAAATTACTTATTATTAAAAATTGACTCATTTAATATATCACTATTTACTATTATAACCAGTGTTAATTGTATACTTTTTCTGAGTTATTTGTTAAATCTTAATAATAACTGGAGCTAAAAATGTGAAAGTAAAAGTAAACATGTATATTTTTTCCAGAATTATTTGTTAAACTATAGCAAAAGTGAATCAACTGCTTCTTCTTCCCTGAATGAATCAATAGAAGAGAGCTAGTAGTAAAGATGCAATAACTGACTGAACTAATTGAATTCTTCTTCTCTGATTCTCATTCTTCCCAACTTCTTCTAAGTTTTCTCTTCTTATATTATGCTTTTCGCCGTCCTCCTTTATTATACTAATTATTTCATGTTCTTATAGAATTGTTTAATTTTGTGCTTTCTGAGATTCTCAAGATACAATTAGCTAATTCATATTTTGGTGAACTCAATGTCCTATTAGGAATGATGATTTATAAGTGTAGAGACATGTTTTAGATTCGAAATGAAGCCAAGAAAAATTGTGAAATTTTTTGGATTGTCTTGAGTCATTGTCAAGAAGTCTTAGGATTTTCAGCTGGACAAAAATCCACTTTTGAATTCAAATTATACTTAATGCAAGTTGTCCCACTACATGACATTAATCTTTTAGTATTTCATAGACCACGATCTCTTCAAGAGTGTTATTCGAGTATTCATCTTCTATCATGTTCGATTCTTCTTGTATTATACACATTTGTTCATTGTAAAAGCATTGGCTCTGCCTTGACAATGGATGTAGGTCAGTTTGAATCAAACCACTTCAAATCTTGGTGTGTATTTTTAATGTTTGTTTGTTTTCTTTTTCTATTCTTTCTATCAGATTAATTGTGTTGACACCAAGCGTTCTTGTTTTTAATTTAGCAAGTTTGTTGATTGCATTGGTGTTTGTGTTTCGATTTGCTGCTATACCTTAGTTATTTCTCAACAAGTGGTATCAAAGTCAAGTTGAGGGGAGTCACAACTAGATAAAAGTTGTTAGAGTTTATCTTGAATATATCTACTATAACCATACCTAATCTAGAAAAGCAATACACAATCTTGATAGAAAATGTTGGTTAATATGGTTGCTCGTTTTGACATAAATAAGTTCACAGGAAAATTTGATTTTGGAGTTTGGAGAATGAGGATAAGGACTGCCTTGGTTCAACAAGGTGTGGACAAAATGTCTACCAAGTACACCGAGGATAGAAAGCCAGATATCCTAGAGAAAGTTCATTCACTTATATTTTGAGCTTATGTGATAAGGTTGTGAGGGAGGTGTCGAAAGAAATCTAAGTCTAATGTTACAGCCCAGCCCTCTTGTCGAACTGGAATTGATCTCCATGACCAACTCCTTGGTTTAGAGACTCTTGTTCAAGTGAAGGTTCTTTGGATATAAGATTACAACTAGAAAATGTGGAGGTCAATTTGAATGACATTCTGAAAGTCATTATAGACACTGCACTTTGTTGCTCCAACTAGCCGACAAGGGTAAGGACCATGAAGATACCTTAGTTACAAGAGAAAGACGAATCAAGGAAAAACACTATATCCAAAATCTAGAGAAAATTCCATATTGTCCTAGATTGAATCAAATAAAAACAACATTGCCCGACCTGTTATTACCATTAAGATGATACCTTTTACTGAAGGAAAATACACCGACCTGTTATTACCATTGAGATGATACCTTTTACTGAAGGAAAATACAACGTAAAGTTAACGTAAAGTTATTGATTGCAATGAGTTCTAATTCAAATAACATGCATTATCCAATTGCCTACGCCTTAGTTAATGAATAAACAACTTTCAATTGGTCTCGGTTTCTATATTATACAGGTTTATCAGGATAGAAAGGGTGTTTTGATCCACATGCTAGAATTATCGAAGCCGTGAAAATTGTAAAAAGTGATTTCACCGGTATGCATCAATGTTGTTCGTGGAAGAAGCGGTTTTAGCTGCTATCTTACTTCCCTAGGGGGAGGGAGTTAACTTCCTATTGGCGACTCGGAGCGAATGCTTGAATGAATTGAATTTGGGAAGGTGGTTAAGTCATTGATAGAGATGAATAGAATCCCCTAGCTAGGTTTGAAAGAAGAACCTCGATTTGAGATGAAATCCGGCCTCTAGGGTAGGTTCTGCACCAGATAAGAGAGTTGGGATTGAGCTTTCACTGTTCTTGCATTTACGTAATAATTTTTGTTCAGCTTTTATAGGTGCACATTTGAATATGCTTTGTTGGGTGGTCGAAAATATTTCTCAACTACAAAAATTTGACGCAATAATAACACAAATAAGGAGGTTAATAATGATTGCAGAAAGATGGTTATAAAAGATTACATTAGAAATGTGGACTATATATCTCATTACGAAAATTATCGTTATTGTAGACACTCCATTTCTACACCCCGGGTATCCAATAAATAACCCGGTTTAATATAACGCTCATACTTGTTTATTGGGCTAGGAGAACAAAAACATAAAAATATCTTTTGAAAATCGACTCAGAAAAATATGAAAACAATGATCTAAACGTTGAATTACAAAAATACTCGAGTCATGAGTACCTTCATACCTTCAAAATTATCGGCATGAAAAATCGTGAACTTTGAATATAATATTGTTGTTGGAGAAAATGTATTTGAGGGTCATTTTGGAGCCTATTTATGGGTCAAAACGATGTTTTTTTATAAAGACACGGTTTTTGGAACTTGTAACACATTCTTATCTTTTGTTTTGAAAAATTATGAATTTTAAGTATAATATTGTTGTTTGCGATTGTGTGTAGAAGATATTCAAAAAGGAGAGAAATAAAAAAAAAAGAGTCAAACCGACGAGTCAACTCGCAAAATAGCGAGTCAAGCCGGGTCAAAGAAGAGTCAAACATAACCAACTGAAGGGTTTGATCGTCCATTTAAAATTCAAATTTTGGTGGAAGGTGATGGATTGTTTGAAAATGAGTTATTCAAAAGGGGATATTTGAACCCTTTGGAGGTATCATTAAGCCTTCCATAGGTTTGAAAATTCAAAAATTCATCCCGGCTTTAATACTATGCGGAATCCGATTATTTTGGGTGTTTTGGAAAGGGGAATGAGTCCTATACAAAAACTATTTCGGCTCAATTTTGCATTGGGGTCCTTTAATTAGACGAAGTATCGACATAAATTGAATGTGTTTAAGTGAAGATCAATCTAGACACTACTTCGTTCAAAAATTCATAATTTGAGTTGTGATTAATGAATTCGAGTGATTCAACTTGGGTTAGAAAGCTAATTCATATATCTTTCAAATTACACTGGTCTCGATGTTGGCCCAGAAATAGAATCACTCACAAAACTTTGAGAAAATATCTATAAAATCTTAAAAAACGATTACAAGAGTTGTTATCTCTCTCTTATTTTTCTTCCTCTAATGAGATCAACATACACTTTATTTATACTAAAATAAAAAAAACTCTTAATTTTCTAATTTAATGAAATTTATTGAAAATATTCTATTTTCCTCATTATTGCAAATATTTTGTTTTCCTCATCATTGCAAATCTGCCGTTTTCCTCATTAATGCAGATTTTCCATTTATTTGTAAACGTTGTAACAGCCAGGAGTAATACAACATTCTCCCCCTTAGTCCTGGCGTGGTTCGAGATCACGAACACCGATCAGGTGTCGCATCATCACCAGTTTTGATGCTGGCAAAGCTTTCGTAAGTATGTCGGCCTTCTGTTCATCCGTTCGAACAAACTCTACCTTGATTTGACTTCCTTCAACACACTCTCGAATGAAATGATATTTCGTGTCGATGTGTTTGCTACGACCATGAAAAACTGGGTTTTTCATGAGTGCAAGTGCAGACTTGTTGTCAACGTAGAGCTTCACTGCCTTAGGTTTCGAACCACTTAGTTCAAACAACAATGATTTCAACCAAAGTGCTTGACACGCTGCCGCTGCTGCAGCCATGAACTCTGCTTCACATGAGGATAATGCCACTGTTTTCTGTTTCTGGGAGTTCCACGAAACAAGACTATCGTTAATGTAGAACGCCATGCCCCCCGTACTTTTCCGGTCATCTAGGTCACCTGCGAGATCACTATCAGAGTAACCCACTATTTCCTCGTCACCGCCTCCTTTTCGAAACACTAGACCTAAGTGTATAGTGCCTTGAAAGTATCGAAGCACCTGCTTCACTGCCTTGTGATGTATCTCAGTTGGCCTCTCCATGAATCTACTGACAACATCAACAGCATAAGAAAGATCTGGCCTTGTATGAAGGAGATATCGCAGAAAACCAATGACTCTTCGATATTCAGTTGCATCAATCGGTTGTCCTTCGGGATCCTTATAGAGTTGAGCCCTATGCTCCATTGGTGCATTTGTTGAGTTACAATCAAGCATTCCAAATTGGTTCAGCACCTTTTTGGCATATGTTGTCTGCTTGATCGATACACCTCCTTCGAACTGATCTACCTCGATTCCAAGGTAGTATGAAAGCAATCCGAGATCACTCATCTCGAACTCCCCCATTATCTGCTTTTTGAAAAGTTTGACACCCTTTGGATCTCCACCTGTTAAAATAAGATCATCCACGTAAATACCAACAATAATTCGGGTATTACCGTTGCCTCTTGTGTACACCGCTTGCTCCTGTGTACACTTTTCGAAGCCCATTTTCTTCAAACTTTTGTCCAACTTTAGATTCCACGCACGAGGAGCTTGCCTTAGGCCATACAATGCCTTTTTTAATTTAAGCACCATATTCTCCTTCCCTGTTGCCTTGAATCCTTCCGGTTGAATTACGTACACTTCCTCTTCCAGTTCTCCATTGAGAAAAGCTGACTTTACATCGAGATGATAAATTTTCCAACCACAATTGACTGCCAAGGCAAGAATGACTCGAATTGTGTCCATTCGAGCAACTGGAGCGAATGTTTCTTCGAAGTCAATGCCTTGTCGTTGCACATATCCCTTTGCAACTAACCGAGCTTTGTGTTGGATCACCTCACTATCTGAGTTTTTCTTGAGCTTAAATACCCATTTGAGTCCAATTACCTTGTGTCCGACTGGCAATGGGACGAGAGACCACGTCTCATTCTTCTCGATGGCTTCAATTTCTTTAGTCATTGCTTCTTCCCATTGTGGTTGTCCAACCGCTTCATTGTAGCAAGAAGGTTCCTCCATCTGTGCTAACATCAAGTCTTCAAAATCAAGTGTCACTCGAGGTGTTTCTTCCAAGATATCGGTCATGTTCTTGTATCGAACAGGTCCTTCATCACTCCCAATGTGTCCACCTGACTATGGAGTGGGTAAACCATCGCCTTGGTCTATTTGTTCAGTCACTTGCTCGAGCTGTGGAGGATTCGAGACAGCCTCTTGGAACATTTCTGAAGTATACTGTCCTCTTGTCGATCCACTCTCAAATGGGATCGTTCGAATTCCATCATGCTCGTGATTAACCTCTTCGTAAACTTTGAAGGGTTGATCACTCTTTTCATTTTGCCAATCCCATGCTGCACTTTCTTCGAACACAACGTCACGACTCACATGGATCTTGTCATTTTGTGGTTCGAGCAACCTGTGTGCCTTACTTCCTTCTTCGACACCTAAATAGACAAACGACTGACTTCTGTCGTCTAACTTTTTTAGATGGGGAGTGGTCACCTTGGCATGCGCAGTACACCCAAAAACACGAAGGTGCGCTAGGTGTGGCTTCATTCCAGTCCACGTCTCAAATGGAGTTTTGTCTCGAACAGCTTTGGTTGGAACTCGGTTGAGAAGATAGACTGCATGACGAACTGCCTCCCCCCAATACTTGCTCGGGACTGCCATGCTTTTGAGCAACAATCTAGCCATGGCCATCACTGTTCGATTACGCCTCTCCACCACACCATTTTGTTGAGGAGAGTATGGTGCTGTGAATTGTCGCTCTATCCCTGCTTCTTCACACATCTCTCTAAATTCCCTCGAGAAAAATTCACCTCCTCTATCTGAACGAAGGACTTTGATTCGAAGTCCGGTCACATTCTCGACCAATTGCTTCGTCTTCTTAAACGAAGAGCATGCTTCGTCCTTTGTTTTCAACATATGGAGCCACGTCCACCTGGAATTATCATCAACAATCAGCATGAAGTATCGATTTCCTCTGATGGCGTGATTGGCCCACATAAGTCAATGTGCAACAATTCGAGTGGTTTTTTCGCTCGAAACTTGGCTTCTAACGCAAACGGCTGTCTCGTTTGTTTTGCAACTAGGCATGTTCGACAAAGTTGTTTTGGAGGAGAAATTTTTGGAACACCAGCAACCATTCCCTTATTTATGAGGGACTTTAGTGCTTGGAAGTTAACATGACCGAGACGAGCGTGCCATAACCATGCTGGATCTTCAAGATTAGCTAAAAGACAAACCGTTTTTGCTAATTTCAAGCAAATTTGATATAGTCGATTATGCGTTCGTCTCACTTTCATGATAAGGCATGAAGGGTTCTTAGCAAAGACTTCAAGCTCTTCTCCATCCATCACCACCCTGTGACCTGTCTCGGTAAGTTGCCCGAGACTCACTAGATACTTTTTAAAGAAGGAATGAAAAAAACTCCCTCGAGAAGCCACTGGTCGCCATTTTTGCATTCGAACATGATAGAACCTTTACCACAAATTTGTACCGTGGAACTATCTCCGAACTTCACCTTTCCAGTGACTGCCTCGTCTAGTTCAAAGAACTTCTCTTTATCGCCAGTCATGTGATTGCTAGCGCCATTGTCCAAGAACCAAGCATCTCTTGATGTCTCATCGTTCTTAGCTTCTAGAATTTCTGGAGTCAGCTTCATTTCATTCAGCATGACCACATTGATTGGAGGAATCTCCTCCGAGATTACCATAAGTAATGTTGGTTCGACGTTGTCTGCGTGGGTAAGGTGTGATACCTCGTTCTTCTTTGCTCGACATTGTGTTGAGTAATGTCCCATCTCGTTGCAATTAAAACAACGAATGTGACTCTTGTCTCGAGGAGCTCCTCGACCACCTGAACCACCTTCTTTGTCTTTCCGAGATGGTGCTCCTCGGCCTCCTCTCCCTTGGCCTCTACCTCGGGTTCTACCTCCTTGACCACGGGTCCCACTATCTGTGGAATCCTTTTTCCACTGGTTCAATGAGTCTTCCTCGTCCTTTTTAAACCGTGCTTTCCACTCCTCCTGAGTGAGTAGCACTTGTCCTTCGTTTCCTCCAAAGTTTGTGTTTTTCTTGCGCGTACGCTCCTCGAAGACCTTCAGCCTTCCAACAGCTTCCTCAAATGTTAACGTCTCGAGGTTGTAAAACTGCTCGATGCCGGCTACCACACTGATAAACCTTTCTGGCACGGTGTCGAAGAGCTTCTTTACTATCGCAATATCATTTAGTGTTTCTCCAAGGCTTGAGTACCTGACTGATATGGATGTGAGTCGACCAGCATATTGATCGAGCGACTCACTATCGTTCATATGCATCCTATCAAACTCACTCTTCAATGTCTGTAATCGTGCATTCTTCACTCGGTCTGCGCCGACGAACCTCGTCTTGAGACAATCCCACACTTCCTTCGCCGTCTTCTTATTTGCCACCTGCATTAGAAGATCCTCCGGAAGTGCTTGTAGAAGATGTGATCTCGCCTTTTTATCAAGTCGGACGTCAATCTCTGTGCCTTCTACTGACTCGACTGCCTCCCATACTCCTTGGTCCTCCATCATAGCCTGTACACGAATCACCCAACTGATGTAGTTCGTGTGTGTTAGCTGCGGATAGTGGAATATGCCATTGTTTTGCTGCGCTCCTGATGATCCTGCACCCTTCGACATTTGATCCCACCGGATGATTTTGGGCATTCACCTGATGCTCTGATACCAAATGGTGTGGTGGAGAGGCGTAATCGAACAGTGATGGCCATGGCTAGGTCGTTGCTCAAAAGCATGGCAGTCCCGAGCAAGTATTGGGGGGAGGCAGTTCGTCATGCAGTCTATCTTCTCAACTGAGTTCCAACCAAAGCTGTTCGAGACAAAACTCCATTTGAGATGTGGACTGGAATGAAGCCACACCTAGCGCACCTTCGTGTTTTTGGGTGTACTGCGCATGCCAAGGTGACCACTCCCCATCTAAAAAAGTTAGACGACAGAAGTCAGTCGTTTGTCTATTTAGGTGTCGAAGAAGGAAGTAAGGCACACAGGTTGCTCGAACCACAAAATGACAAGATCCATGTGAGTCGTGACGTTGTGTTCGAAGAAAGTGCAGCATGGGATTGGCAAAATGAAAAGAGTGATCAACCCTTCAAAGTTTACGAAGAGGTTAATCACGAGCATGATGGAATTCGAACGATCCCATTTGAGAGTGGATCGACAAGAGGACAGTATACTTCAGAAATGTTCCAAGAGGCTGTCTCGAATCCTCCACAGCTCGAGCAAGTGACTGAACAAATAGACCAAGGCGATGGTTTACCCACTCCATGGTCAGGTGGACACATTGGGAGTGATGAAGGACCTGTTCGATACAAGAACATGACCGATATCTTGGAAGAAACACCTCGAGTGACACTTGATTTTGAAGACTTGATGTTAGCACAGATGGAGGAACCTTCTTGCTACAATGAAGCGGTTGGACAACCACAATGGGAAGAAGCAATGACTAAAGAAATTGAAGTCATCGAGAAGAATGAGACGTGGTCTCTCGTCCCATTGCCAGTCGGACACAAGGTAATTGGACTCAAATGGGTATTTAAGCTCAAGAAAAACTCAGATAGTGAGGTGATCCAACACAAAGCTCGGTTAGTTGCAAAGGGATATGTGCAACGACAAGGCATTGACTTCGAAGAAACATTCGCTCCAGTTGCTCGAATGGACACAATTCGAGTCATTCTTGCCTTGGCAGCCAATTGTGGTTGGAAAATTTATCATCTCGATGTAAAGTCAGCTTTTCTCAATGGAGAACTGGAAGAGGAAGTGTAAGTAACTCAACCGGAAGGATTCAAGGCAACAGGGAAGGAGAATATGGTGCTTAAATTAAAAAAGGCATTGTATGGCCTAAGGCAAGCTCCTCGTGCGTGGAATCTAAAGTTGGACAAAAGTTTGAAGAAAATGGGCTTCGAAAAGTGTACACAGGAGCCATGGTTCGACGTTTAGGTCACCTTCCAAGTTGATGCAAGTGAACATATGCTCTAGATTCGAGTTCTAGGAGCTAACTTAAGGCATGGTTCACTTTAAAAATGCATATCTTTCAATTTATTCGACCATTTTGGGTGAATGAACTATCATTGAAAAGATCTTTGAGTCGTTTTTCCAATGGTACCAAGTAGGCCTCGTGGTTCATCGTGTAGTTCACACTAGGTTGCCCGTAACAAGATTGGTGCATGTGGAGATTAGTCACAGTATAGTCGTTTTCCTTGGCGATACAAACTCTATTTGTCAAAACTCAAAATGTGGGAGCTATAGGCAAGTCTCAGGACTTTCAATGCATACTCGTTCATTCCTTGAGGAGACTCAAGCCAAAAGTTATGGATGTTTAAAGTCTCAGACGAAGAAACTATGAGAATATCGACAGCCAAACAAAGAGTGAACTTCAAAAAATCGTAACTCGGGGTAGGGTGCACATTTGGGCTGATTCAAAAAGAGAGTTCAAAATCATCGAGTTGTCAATCCACATAACAATTTTGGATTCATTGGGTTAAAACCTTGGCTGAGTCAACCCGTTGAAAGAATGACGGTTAAAGAAAAACAAAAGGGGTATAAAGATAAAAAAGAAAACAAAAGGAGATTTTAAATTTTATTATTATTCCCAGCCGTAGTTCAGTTATTTGACCTTTGTCAGTTCTTGGTTAGTTGGAGAATTAACCCTCAATGAGGGTAGGTTATTTTGATGTGGAGGAACAAATTAGGACAAAACTGATTTGTAAGTGCGGAAAAGCAGATCAATCTAGAGCTTTTATAAATTATTTCATATATATAAAAAGCTTTTATAAACTATTTCATATTTTATCTAATATTTATTTTATTTTTATAAAAAAATTTTAAGTATAAATAAAAATAATTAAAAAATCAAAAATTAATATATAAATATATAAAAGAAGATAAGTTATATATTTTATATTAAATATGGTGAGTTAATAAAAAAAATTATAAATAAAAAAATCATTATATATTATATAATAAAATATGTATATATAAAAGTTTTTTTTATATAATTTATAATGTTATTATATATATATATATATATAAATAAATTAGGAGAAAGATGGTTTATAAATATATAAAAATTTATTATAAAATTGTGTTAGTTCTTAGCACCAACACAATGTATATTATTTTTGGGTTAGGTCTTAAACAAAAGAAGATAATTTTCTTTCCAATTTTGCACCTAAATATGCCACTCATTATTTTTTTAATATTTATAATACCCAATATCAAATTCACGAAATTAAATGGAATTGGTCAAAAATTTAAAATATAAAATATTAGCACTTTAACAGTATTTTTATTTTGAAATTAAATTTATAATTATATATATATATTAGGTAAGAATTTTACCCACTAGTTACTCAATATATTAACTAACAAATTAATCAGTACTATTGAATATTATATATAAGGATATGAAAACAAATAATAAGAGAAAAAGTATAAAAGTAAAAGAAAATATATAATGAAACGAAAAATATATAAATATTATATATTAAGAAATAAATAAAAAAATAGATATAATTATTTTTATTATATATAAAATAATATATATATATATATATATATATATATATATATAATTTTGAAAAGAAATAATATTTATATTATATTGAAAAATAAATTTGAATAGAGAATATATATATATATATTAAATTATTATATATATATATATAAACTTTTTATGTATAGATAAAAATAAGTATATATATATATATATATATATATATATATATATATATATATATATATATATATATATATATATATATATATATATATATATATATATATATATATATATATATATATATATATATATATATATATATATATATATATTATGGATGAGAGAAAAAATATAATATTTTATATATAAGTTTACAATAAATACTATTAATTTTAATGGATGTTATCTTTTTTGTTTTATATATATACATGTGTGTAATATAAAATGTTTAGTTACATTTCAATTTTTATTTTTATTTTCATTTTTTTGTTTATTTATTTATTTAAATATTTTAAATTAAAATAAATGTTATAATTATAAGATTTTAACTATTTTTTTAATTATTATTTTTTACTTGCCTTTTATTTTCATAATGTTATTTTGTATTAAATAAAAGGACTAATAATTTGAATCTAAACGAAAATGTAAATTTTATTTCCTTTAAAAAAAAAATATACTACATTAGAAACTTGTAAAAGAAAAAAAAATACTAATTAAGATAGTTTTAGAGTAATATTGGTCATTAATATAATAAAATAGTAAAATTATTCCAGTTACGATATTTTAGAGAAAATATATGATTTCATCTACCTCCATCGATGAACTTCCTTATACTTAGAGAAGATCTCCGTTTTTGTTCTTTAGAGTAAAGTAAAACCTGGGATTAACCGCTCCAATTGAACGTTAAACGGAAATAAAAAATGGGATATCCCATTTTCCCTCCTCAAAACATGCATATTTGTGTTGATCCGGTAGCACATTGCATAATTTTTTTTTACATTTTAACCCTTAAACTTTTATTTCATCAATTTTATTTATTAAACTTATTTATATAAGTTATTTATATTTTAATTTATTTATATTTTAATTTGTTTATATGTTTTATTTATTTATATTTATATTTTTATCTTATATTTTATATTAAGTTTATTTATATAATTATTAATTTAATTTATATAATATTTTTTATATAACATAAATTTATAATATAATTTAAAAAAATTATAATAATATTAAAAAAATTACTTTAATATATATATATATATTATATTAAATATAATTAAAAAAATTTATAATTAATTTATATTTAAGTTTAAAATATTTGGATAATATTATAATATTGTGGTGTAATTTATAAGTTTGTAAAAGATATGGGTGATATTAAAAAGTTATAAAAGTTGATGTAAAAAAAAATATTATAAGAATATTTTTTTAGGTTTGAGAATGAGTTTTTCGGTTAGAGTAAAATTACTGTTTGATGTGACATTTACACCAAAATGAGTTTAAAAATGAGTTTTTCGGTTGGAGATAGTCTTAGATTATTACACAAATAGAATGACTTTTAAAGTCACCGGTCTGATAGTGATTCCGATGATGGTTTTGACGAAGTCATGGAGGCCCTAAGTAGGTCTCGTATAAATATAAAAATTTATTATAAAATTGTGTTAGTTCTTAGCCCAACATAATGTATATTTATTTTTGGGTTAGGTTTGAAAAAAAAAAAAAAAAAAAAAAAAAAAAAAAAAAAAAGATAATTGTGGCTCCAATTTTGCACTTAAATATACCGTTCATTTTTTTAATATTTATAATACTGAATATCAAATTCACATTAACTGGAATTGAAAAAAAAAAAAATATAAAATATTAGCACTTTAACAGTATTGTTAGTGTGAAATTAACTTTATAAATATATATATATATATATGTTAAAAAATTTATCCACTAATTACTCAATATATTAACTAACAAATTAGCTAGCACTGTTGAGTATTATATATAAAGATATGAAAACAAAAAATAAGAGAAAAATTATATAAATAAAAAAAAAATATATAATGAAACGAAAAATATATAAATATTATATATTAAGAAATAAATAAAAATAGATATAATTATTTTTATTATATATGGAATAATATATATATATATAATTACGAGGAGAAATAATATTTATATTATATAAATATTATATTGAAAAATAAATTTGAATAAAGGATATATATATATTTATATTAAAGATATAATAATTATATATATAAATATATATATATATATATATATTATATTATATTATATGAATGAGATAAAAATATAATGTTTTATATATAAATTAAGATAAATAATATAAATTTTTAATGGATGTTACCTTCTTTGTTTCTTATATATATATATATATATAATTATATATATATATATAATTATAATATAAAATGTTTAGTTATTATTTTTTATTTTGTCCAAAAGGAATATTAAATAAAAGGACTAATAATTTGAAACTAAACCAAATGTAAATTTTAATCCCTTTAAAAAAAAATTAGTATACTAAAAACTTGCAAAAGCAAAAAAAAAACTAATTAAGATAGTTTGAGGGTAATATTGGTCTTAAATTTAATAAAATAGTAAAATTATTCCAATTACAATAGTTTAGGGTGAATATATGATTTTTCTAATCTATAAATTGACTTTAAACCCTTAATTCCCTCTACCTCCATGTACTTCTTTATACCTACAGAAGATCTCCGTTTTCGTTCTTTCGATTAAACCAACGGAATGCCTTTTAAAGTCGCCGAGGACGGCGACATCTCCGGTAGTGATTCCGATGATGGTTTTGATGAAGACATGGAGGCTCTACGAAGGGCTTGTATGCTAACGGGTACAAATCCTGATAATCTCCTAGGTTCTGCTTCCTCCGCTAATGTCGAAGCCCATGTACACGCACCAGATGGTGCCTCCGCCGCTCCCATGGACACGCCTGAGGTGGAGGAGGATGAGGAGGACGACTTTGAAATACTACGCAACATACAACAACGGTTCTCGGCATCCGCCAATAGGGAGACACCTATCTCGCGATTGCCTCTGATGATGCTTCCACCTGCTTCTTCGGACCAGGATGATGACGATTTCGAGACCCTTCGAGCAATCCAGAGGCGTTTTGAGTGTTATGATAAGAGTAAGTGCTTCTTTGAAAAAAGGTTTACTATATGTTCTTTGTAATACAGGAGTATATTAACCGATGGACTGCACCTCAAAGCTAGTTGTTAAGCTTGGGTAGCCCTAAAAATTGTTAAACCCTACACTAGACATTATCTTGTGTGAATCAAGATTTGCATACACTCCACACTGCATATGTAATTTTTATTTTATGCATTAGATGGCACTGCAGTAGATCACAAAAGTACAGAAAACCGTGAGTTTTTGGTTTGGAAAAAAAAGCTATTCCATAGAGTTAGTTCTACATGGAAAGTACATAAATGTGGCTAGTTTCTTCATTGTTACAATGGACAAGAAGCAACTTATTTTAGAATCACTAAGGCCTTGTTGTTTGATGTGGATTATTTGGGATTATTTTCAAATAACCTAATATCCCATCAGTAATTTACTTATCACATGATTTGTTTGAAGATAAAATGCTTATTCATTATATATTTATATCCCTAATGCCTTTTTACTCAAATAACCTAATTTTTCATAGCCTACATCAAACAGAAGTTATTTGAAAATAATCACCTGGTTATTCGAATAACCCAAGATCAAACAAGGTCTAAGTTCAAACCACCGGCTTAGTTCCTTATTTTCCTCATTTCTTACCCCCTTTGAGTGGATCATGTTATTTACTTGCACATCTTGTTTTATTTTGATGTAGACAGCTTACAAGGCATTGCGGAAAGTGATTTAGACCGACATCATGACCAAGCTCATAACAACAACAAAACACATAATGAGGTGCCCTTATATGAAAGTAATGTAGAATCTTCAGATATCAATGAAACGCCTCAGAGTTTAGAATTATGTGATGTGTCGCATAAATCAGAGACAACAGATTTTGCTACATTTCCAGCTAGTGAGTCTGGGTTCCCAAAGCAAGCAAATGCATTTGTTGTTGCTATCAGAAAGAACAGAGCTTGTCAGAAACTTCTTCGTAGCAAGCTCATTCAGATTCAAATGAAAATTGAAAATAACAGGAAGTTGTCGGAACGTGTTAAAATTTTGAAAGATTTTCAAGTTTCCTGCAAAAAACAAGTTGGAAAAGCCTTGTCACAGAAGAAAGATGCTCGTATCCAACTGATTGCAGTTCCAAAGCCAAGGCCTAATCAGGTTAGTGTTTTAGTTTCACCATAAGCTTTCTACTACTCAATATGGCTTGAAGCTGAATTATGCCTCATCATAAGTTCAAATCAGTTTCCTTTTCTAACTGTCCTGACATACCTTTATTCTAAGAAAACCAATTTGCGCAGATGATGAGAATACAAAGATGAATACTGTTGCATATAAAATCATTCCCATAGGCAGTACATGTCTGTTTCTAATTAGGTGCACAACATCAGAAGTAAAAATCTATAGTGTTGTTTGTTAATATATCATTTGTATCCATAGTAGTTACAAAATTTATCCATCTTTTGACCTGCTTATATTTGATTAAGCATAATGCATTATGCATCTTTGTTTGATTTCTTCTAGCATCATGGCAAACTGTTAGAATTGTTATTTTTTCTTGAACCTATTAGAATACTGAATAATGCTATTGACACTCACAGATGTGTAGTAGGTATAATACTACAAATACCCAGTTTGAGGATGGTAGTAGGTATAGTGATGCACCTTGATGTGCTTTCTACTACTCAATATGCTTGGGTAGTAGGTAATTTTACTATGTGTTACCTCGGCTCTTTTTAAAACTAAGTGTCTAAACTGCTCATATAAAAAAAATCATGAAAACAGTTATGTTCATGTCAAACTCATTGATCACACCTTATGAGTTACCCATGAATTCTTTTTGTATTCAGAGATAGGGTTGTATAGTCAAGAAAAAACACATCATTTCCTAAAGCTCCCCTAAGAGCTAAAAAAATTGGAGCAATGGGCTAAAGATTGAATGTTATTATGCTTGTATTTTTCCTATAGATAATATTACCCTCCATAAAGCTGTATTAAATGATTTTATCTGACAAAATAAGGAAATCTTAGTTTCATCTGTCACTTTTGGTGGCAGGTGGGAGAGAAAAAAGCATTACCTTTGATTTGTGGCCCTATTGAGAATGCTCAAGTTTGCAGATATAGGAAAGTATTGGAAGCATTACCAGCCTCTTTAAGTCGAGAAAAGTGGTCTGAGGAAGAAAGGCAGAATCTTGCAAAAGGAGTGAAACAGCAATTTCAAGAGCTCTTGCTTAAAAAATCAGTTGATCTATTAAGGTATGTTTACCATCTAATACGAGTTTAAGGGATGTTTTGTAATTATATTTTTGCATTGTTTTTTGCACTTCATTTTCGATGGGCATATATCTACTTGGCAGAAATATAATAATCCTCAACATCCACTTAACAGTGATTCACAGAGTTATGTTGGAGACTCAAATGATGTTGATAGTATCATCACATCAATTAGGGATCTTGAAATTACCCCCGAGAATATCAGGTCATTTCTACCCAAAGTCAATTGGGAGCGACTAGCTTCTATGTATTTTCCAGGTCGTCGTTCTGGGCCAGAATGTGAAGCAAGGTCAGTTAACGGTCCTAAGTACAGGTTTTAATTATTTTTGCGTTTCTTATAACTGTGCACTTTTCAGACCACAACTGATTTATTATTGTAACCGCTGAAAGCATCCTTTGATGACTGTTATTTTCTTTAATTAAATTGGCTCATCTGCCTATTTTTATTTTTTCTTGTCTTAAATCATAAATTAAATTTCCTCTCATCAGAAAATTGGATATGGAAGAACTTTAGTTTCTGATGAAGATTTGAGAAACCATACTCTTCTTATGGAATAAAGTAATGCGCAGGCCTAAGAACTTTAACGACATTCACTATTTGCTAACTAATATAATCAAACTGATTTGTGATGCTCTGAAATTTATATAAAACTTTAATGGCATTCATTAATGAAAATACGAATGTTTCATATAAATTCTTGCAGGTGGCTGAACTGTGAAGATCCTTTAATCAATAACCATTCTTGGACTACAGTTGAAGACAAAAAGCTCTTACATATTATTCAACAAAATGGAGTTTGTAACTGGATTGATATTGCTGTATCTCTTGGAACAAATCGAACTCCTTTTCAGTGCTTGACACGGTATCAAAGAAGTCTTAATGCTTCAATAATGAAGAGGGAATGGACGGAAGAAGAAGATGAAAAACTCCGAGCTGCTGTGGAGACTTATGGTGAGAGTAACTGGCAGTCTGTTGCCTACACTCTTGAAGGGAGGACTGGAACACAATGCTCTAACAGGTCAGTTCAATAAGTGTAGTAATTCATTTGCATTATTTTGTTCTGCTAGTTCCTCAAGGGTCTTAGTTTCTCAAGTGTTTTCTCTCAGCAATATGTTTGATATTCTCTTTGCCTTAGGATCCTGTTTTTTATGTCTCTATTCCTTAGATGTTGCCTGTAGCAACAGTTGTTTGACAATTTGTTTACTACTTTGCAACAATTTTACCCATGATGGGTATAGATGGATGAAGACCCTTCATCCAGCTAGGCAAAGAGTAGGAATTTGGACTGAAGTTGAAGATGTACGACTGGACGTGACTGTGAGGATTTTTGGACCAAAAAATTGGAAAAGGATTGCCGAATTAGTTGGTGGTAGAACTCAAGTGCAGTGTAGAGAAAGGTATTTTTAAATCAAACTAAAAAACTTGAGCATTTTCTTCACTGTGATTGCAATTGTGGTAATTGTTGCTTTGGAAGCAGATGGTTCAATTCCTTGGATCCTTCTCTAAATAAGGGTAAATGGAATGAAGAAGAAGATTCAAGGTTGCTGGCAGCAATGTCTGAGCATGGACACTGTTGGTCTAAGGTTGCTGCTTCTATGCCAGGACGTACTGATAGTTTGTGTCGTAGGTAAGAAGCTTTCTCAATGCTATCTGTCATTATTTCCTGTTTGGAAACACTTGGGAGTTGATCGTCAAACAAATTTATGATGTATAAATAAGTTATGTTCCTGAATATTATCTGTTATGTTCCAGAATATTATCTCATATAAATCAACATTCAGTTGACAAAAGTTTTTTCAAGGAAATTTGTCGACATTTTATTGTACAAACCCAGCTCCAGTTCCGAATCCAAGTGTTTCCAAACAGGGGCAATGTCTTCTAGGCCAAGATTTCCATCAAGACTCATATGTGCTAAACTTTGGGCTGTTTTTGTATACATTTTTTTTATGTGATTCAGAAAAAAATACATTTGTTATTGTTATAAAAATCACATTGATTTGAAAAAATAATCTATATGATCTAGAAAGAAATCTTTATACCAAATGAAGCAAAAAATTACACTGTAATTTGGATCTCGATTTAGAAAATAATTTGCAGACCAAATGAAAAAAATCACTTCCAATTTTAGTTTTGGCAATTTTCCAGTTGAGGTTGTGACAATACAAGGCTGATAGTATTTTTGTCCTTCTTGCTCATGATCAGGAGGTGGAAGTTATTGCTTCCGCATGAAGTGCCTTTACTCCAAGAAGCCAAAATGATACAGAAGGTAGCCCTAATTTCTAACTTTGTAGACCGTGAATCCGAAAGGCCAGCCCTTGGGCCTACTGATTTTGTTCTACCATCAGGAATGAAATCTATTTCTCAACCTGAAAATGTTCGGAACAAAAAGCCAATTAGAAGCAGGTGCGAGTTAAATTTATATTTCTTCAATTTCAATACTTTTACTTTCTTTTGGTCAGTTATTTTTTTGTCAGAAATTTACATAGATTTGATAGTACCTAATTTTCTTTATCGTAATTTGATATTGTGTAGGAAAATATCAAATAGGTATGCTGTTAACAATCTTCCTGAGTAAGTTCCTTAGCTTATATTCTTGACTTGCCCATGTTGGTTGCTTTTCTTCATTTATTTTGAAGGAGAAACCTTTTATTTATTGTTAAGTGTTACTCCATTCATCTTTTGGGTCTAAGATCCAACTGATTTCCCTTAATTCCTCTTGGGCCTTGTTTGATCTCGGGTTATTCGAATAACCAACTTGTTATTCCAAATAACCTTGTTTGGTGTAAGAAGTTGGTTATTTGGGTAAAATGGCTAAAATGTCCTCTTATTATTTTAATATTTTTAAGTTATAAAGCATTTAAGCAAGAGTAATGTTGTATTTTGGTTCATATTTTGAATGATTTAATGGTAGATTACATAACTCACATCAAACAAGCACTTTACCTCATCACAATAGCTTGTTGAAAATCTTTATTTTCCTATATAACAAGATCAGATATTTTCCAACTTGGTTATATTTCTCCATAATGATATCTTCTTCCCATGGTTCAAGACTTGGCGCAAAACTTGTCTTGATAGTTAGTTACACATGGAGTATATTTGAAAACTAGTATTTTGTTACAATCACGGTCTTAATAAAAAATTGACAAAGTTAAAATTGAAAGTGATTTTTTTGGCATAAGATTTCTCTAGATTAGGATTTAGATTATAGTGTAATTTGTGTTACTGTATTTGGTATACAAGTTCTTTTCTAGATCATATACAAATTTTAGTGTGTGTTTTTTTTGCATCATTTAATATAGAGATTTGTTTTCCAATCATAACCATGTTATTTTTTATAGCATTGTGAGGAAACCATAACATATGTAAATTTCTTAAATCAGGATCCATATAAAAAAATAATAAGTTGGTACGTAATGGTTTTGTCTTTGCTTCCACAGGTGGGAGGCCTCAAGTATATTGGCTATAACTAACAAAGAAGATAAAGGGTCTAAGAGAACTTGTAAACCACAGCCAAGGAAGAAAAAGTGTGTCTTAGAAGAAGACAATGCTTCTTTAGAGACCACATCGACACAAACTCCCGGGGAGGCCTCAACCATATTGGCTATAACTAACGAAGAAGATAAAGGGTCTAAGATAACTCGTAAACCACGACAAAGGAAAGAAACGTGTGTCTTAGAAGAAGGCAATGTTTCTTTTGGGACCACATCTACACAAACTCCCGGTGAAGCCTCAATCATATTGTCCATATCTAACGAAGAAGATAAAGGGTCTAAGAGAACTCGTAAACCACGACAAAGGAAAGAAAAATGTGTCTTAGAAGAAGGCAGTGTTTCTTTTGAGACCACATCTACACAAACTCCCAGGGAGGCCTCAAGTATATTGGCTATAACTAACGAAGAAGATAAAGGGTCTAAGAGAACTCGTAAACCACGTCAAAGGAAGGAAAAGTGTGTCTTAGAAGAAGGCAGTGTTTCTTTTGAGACCACATCTACACAAACTCCCGGGGAGGCTTCAAGTATATTGGCTATAACTAACGAAGAAGATAAAGGGTCTAAGAGAACTCGTAAACCACGTCAAAGGAAGGAAAAGTGTGTCTTAGAAGAAGACAATACTTCTTTAGAGACCACATTGACACAAACTCCCGGGGAAAATATTACTTTGAAGGTTCCTAAACAACGGAAAAGGAAAGACAAATGTGTCCAGCTGACTAATAAAGCTTCGACAAGGCCTGAGAAGCTTCCTACCAGACGTTGTAGTCGAACCGTAACAAAACACATCGATCAAGTAAATAATGGCGATACAAAAATTTCTGGGGAAAATATCGAGAATTTGGGGGACGTTATTGTCTATTCACGCAAGAGGAAATTAATAAGTTCTCCGGCAGTGGCCGAACATTGTAGTGAACCACCAACTCATGATTGCTTTGGCCAAGGAATGGAAGGAAATAGTAGTGAACCACCAACTCATGATTGCTTTGGCGAAGGAATGGAAGGTGAAGTTGAAGATGATACGACTCTCGCTTGTTTTATAGGTCAAAGAAAGCCAACAATTCATCATGCAATAATGAAAGGTGTAGCTGACGATGATATGACTCTCGGTTGTTTTATAGACATTGCAAGAAATAAGAGAAATCTCAAAAGGAGAAGAAGACATTGAGTTGATTTGTGTAAGGATATGAAGTACTTTAGGTATTTGTTTCTTTTCTTTTCTGGTTATGCAAGTTGCACAAATATATGATAGAGTTGAAGTATAGGTGACAATTTTTCGAGATGGGTTGCATAGTGAGCGCCTTAACCAAATATTTGTCGGGCAAAGCTTGGAAGGTATTTTTATGCAAGAACATACATATATTGTATAATGATCATTGTTTCTCAAAGTATCCATGTCAAAAGTACATATCAGAAATGAGACGAGTTATTCTATGCAAGATTTCAGGTCAATTTGGATATGCAGAAATTTTCTTGAAGAAAATATATTGGCTGCCTCTATTTCAAAAAGAGCCATCTTTCTAGTTGTGATATGTGCATGGGTGAGCTAATGATGGGTATACCAGAAATTCAACCCAAACACAACTTGATTAGTTTGGGTAGATTAAATAGTATTTTGTTTTTGGTAGTCACAATTAGTTGGGTCTAATTGTGTTATCCAAAGACTACCTGATTTTTTTTCAAAGAAATAGTTATTGCATTTCCAACTATTAGTCAAATATAGGTCATCTTCAATATTCTAGTTCATCTTGTATTCTAAAGAATTTCCTTCCAAAATAATTATCATAAGTAATGTAGGATTAGTATAAGGTTCACTAATTAAAATAAAATATTGAAAAGAAGCATGATCTTGTATATTTGTTATGCAACATAACCCCCATAGGTTTAGTTTTAGAAAATTTAAAATTAATTTTTATTTGTCATTTAGTTAAACATTGTGATTAAATATTTTTGAAAATTGTGATGATATTTGGAATTTAACTAACATAATTAATAAATGATGGAGCATAAATATTTAATTATTTTATTAGATTTTATTGGACTCTAACTTATTTGGTGTAAAATATTTAGGGGACACTTAGTTCAAATAAGGGAATTGGAATAAGAATGAGATTGATAGATGTGTGGAATGAGAATAAGTATATGTTTGGTTACAAGTATTATATTTTATTTTAAATAATTTCTCAATATTATTTAAATAATTAAATAATTTATTTCAATGAATAAATTAAAAAATTTATTATTATTTTAATTATAATTATGAGAGAACGTAGAAAAATGAACATTATGGTAGAGGTAATAAGATTCATTCCTCCTAGTAATCAAATCAATGTTCTAAAATGAAACATATCAATCAAACACTTCATTCTTCTTAAAATCAAAAAATTTCATTTTAATAAAAAAAAATTATTATTTAGATATTTAATTAGTTAAAAATTTATAATCTTATTTTGTATTTAAAATTTATAAATTTAATTTAAAATATTTAATATTTTAATTGAATAAATTAAGTGATTGAAAATAATAAAATAAAATAGATAAATTTTAATTAGTAAATTTATAATTGTCTACCAAGATAACCCGTGATAATAATCGATTTAACTTAGTAAAAAAATTACAAAGTATGAAGTCATACTAATTCTCTTTTAATTCTCAAAAATATATCAATAAATAATAAAAAAAATAAAATTTTGTGATAGGTATTTTCGATTTATTAATGGAGTAATTTATAGACCTTAATCACATCTATTTATTTATTGAGGCATAAGCAGAATCAGTGGGTTTTGATTTTCTTTTATTTAATAAATCATAACTACGTTCCAGTGAGGTCTAATAGACCTTGTTGAATTGATCGACGACCACACGGCCGACTTGCGAGCTAGCAAGAGAAAGAATGTCGAAGGTGAACAATGGAGACATTCTAATGCTCGAAGCTCCACCAGCAATCGAGCCGCCGCGCTCTTCTTGGTCGGCTGCTGCTGAAATGATGGACGCTTTGCCTTACATAGACGATGACTATGGCGATCCAAGGGTGAAGGATGAAGTAGACAGGTTGGTTGAGGAAGAGATGCGTCGTAGTTCCAAAAAGCCTTCTGATTTTCTCAAGGACCTTCCTCCTCTTCCTAACTCCAACTTCGAGGTTTCTTTGGTTTCTTTGTTTTCTACTCTAGGTTTCTTTGCTAAAAATCTTTCTTTGTTCCTAACTCCAACCCCTTTTTCTGTTCTTGGTAGTTTATGACTACCAACTCACTCAACAGTTAGATTTAGCTTAAATCATCTTTCTTTTAAGGAGACTGGTTAATTAAGAGGCTTGTAGCCTCGTCTGGAGATTTTGATTAAACGCAAACAATGAGACCATTGTCATAAGATTCCTTATGAATTATTTTGTGCTTTGTGCTGCCCTTGTCTCTTCTATTTTTGGTTGACATCACTATTGCTGTGTTTTAATCTCCCTGAGAGACCATTGGCTGCTTGGTGTTAGGGTATTCATATATTCACAGATCACAACTCCATGAGCTAATATTAGATCGAAGACACCAATGTCACTTCTAGAGCTGTAATGTCTTGATATCTTCTGGTCTTATGTTCTGGCATTTCTTTTCAGCAAATTTGTTAGCTTTAATGTATCATGTTTGCTTCATTAGTAATCCTAACAACATTTTATAAGAAAGTTTTATCATATGACACTGGAGCAGAGGGGTAGAATACACTTTTGTTTTTTCTTTTCAAAATCTGTATTTAAGTGTTAAAATGTAGGTATATTGGAACTGTTGCTGAAAATATGAAGCATAACATTTGGGGAATAAATAATATCATGGTATATGCTTTAGTTTCATGTTTCAGGTTATCTAACATCTTTAACCTTGTTGTGAACACAATGCTAATTCTTTAGGGTATAAGAGGAGCAATCCAAAGTTGGCACATGGTCAAACTATTGTAAATTATCTTGTTAATAAATGATGCTGGAATAAACCCTTGGAATAAGTCTTTAATAGTTTCATGGCCTAGTGAACTTATCTCGTGACCTTATAAAATCCTAATCTTCAGTTGAAGTGTCTCATCTTTTTAGTTTATTGGAGAACTCTAATTTTCTTTTAATACTACAGGCACATAAGACTAATTAGAAACCTAGGTGTCTGATTTATTTATTTTCATTCCAGAACCATCCAATGCTTGCTAGAGAATATGAGCGTGTCAGAGCTGGAAAACCTCCAGTTCCACTTGACATGTCACGATATGGACTCGAGACACCATCTGTCAATAAGAGGAATGACGAAACCGCTTGGAAGCAGGCACTTCAGAAAGCACAACGCTTACTACAACATCAAGTAATCAGGTAATAATATTCTACATGGTTTTCCCAATTGTTATTTGCCTTTTGTTTCACTTGGCAATTATTTATTGTTAAGAATACTATTTTTGTGTACAAGCTATTCTAAAACATTGTTAGTAGGCTGCTGATGAAAATTATATATAAGTAGGCCTTGTTAGAGTTGGACCTTGGTTTTTATCAAAAGCTTGGACTCTGCAATACTCCTTTCTGAAGCTTTTGAACAAGCCGAATATGCTTGCAAGTTTACCCTCTTAAGAAATTAACCATAATAGTGTAATACCTTTGAATGAATTTATCATGAGTATAATCTTTAAAATCTATATTATCAAGTTCATTTTATCTTATTACAATAAAACATACAATAAAAATTATACATAGATTAAAGAGCATACTTCCAATTGAACATTTTGAAATAGAGCGGATCTGCCCATGAACTATTTAAAGAGTCTGAACTTATTGAAATTGGGAGCAAATTAGCCCACAGGAAATTTTGTTTGTCATGCTCTTGATATTTCCAGGAAAAATATATCAAGGGCAATTTAAACAGCATAAACTGTTTTGATTTTTAAATACATGGGGCAATTTTTCTTTTCAAATAATTTAAAGATAAATCTGCTCATTATTTGATAAAGTTCAAGGGAAAATATGCTCTTTATTCCAATTGTATATTCATAATTTAAAAAATCATAAAAGCGCTTATGACCCTAATGAAACGGAGGAGGTTCCATCAAGATTGGTTCTACAATTTTGAATTGATAAATCGACAAGCTTGAACATATGAAGCTCCTTCGAGTGTGAATTTGCTAGGTTGTTACATTCTTTGGAACTATATATTGTAATGTATGTCTTTTAATCTTTGATTTAATCTTTGTATCCTTTTCTTTTGTTTCCAGTTCAGATTTATATTATTAATGGACTTGTTTCTTCTTTTGCTCCTGAATCTTGTTGAATACACCTCAAATTATTTTTTAATATAGGGTGATCCATATTGCAGGTTAGAGAACCTGGACCTGATTTCAAAATATGGTTCTGATGTTTGGAAGTTACACAACCAACGTCTGGAGGTACTTTTGTCCAGGTATCTTTATACTACCAGTTTACAAAAAAATATTTACCTCCATGTTGCATTTAGGATCTTAGATTTTCACTTGTTCCAATTGGTATAAAGGCCAACTTCAACTTTCTGTGTTTTGAATAATAATCACAAATTTCCTAGATAACAAACTTAACACTATAATCACAAATGATATTATCTATCTTGATGACATAGTAATAATTGTACATGATACACACCAAGGGTAGCTTAGATGGCCCACCCTGTCTCTGGTTTGATTCTCTTTCAATACACGTAGATTAAGTGGAGGGTAATGAAAGAGGTTGTTCTACCCTTCCATTAGTCAAGGTGTGCGTAAGCTGGCCCGGACACCTTGGTATCACAAAACAAATGTACTTAAATGGGTACAGGTTGGTTCTTCATTTTCTTTTGGTCTAGGGCCGACAACAAAACTGTTTTAAATACTTGTGCTATTATTTATACTTTTGTATTTCTGATTTTAGTTAGTTCTTGGATGTTTGCTAGTTTGTATGCATACTATAAGATATTGAAGCTAGTGAGAAATGTGAAATCTTGGACAGTGAATTACCCATTTGGGAGCAGTTCTTGTTTCTGTATTTGGATCGTTTCCAGATGTAGAAATGTTTGGAAACTAAAATTAGTCGGACATATTCATAAATTTATTTCTGTTTTTATATCTTGATACGGATCCAAATTCAAAAACAACAAGTGTTTCGAAATGGGGTCAGTCTTCTTGAATGCTTTAGTGGTCTAATATATAAGTGGATTATATTGATTTTTATTTTTCTATTTGCTTCTCATTCATCAGAGTGCAAGCAGAAACTGCTGAAATAAATGAAAAGATAGAAGTGGTGAATCGTGAAAGGAAATATCAGCAGGTGATGCAAATTCATTTTATTTTGTATGTGGATCTTCCACTAAGTTATTCCTTTTTCTCTTAATGAATCTTCTTTCATGCAATCATGCAGCAAAATGCTTCTTATGAGCTCAATGCTCTGTCAGCACAATGGAAGGAGTTATGTCAGAAAAACATAGAAATTCAAGCTGCCTGTGCTACAATTGAGAATCATGTTGAGGAAATGAAGAGAGAAGCTGCAGAGAGGTAATTATACCACTTCCATAACTTTCTAGTCTTCCATCATTACAATCTGAATATAAGCTCATGTGTGCACGTCTTTCAGAGGTTGGAATCTAGAGACTTTTGTTGACAATGGTTCTTTGGCACGTCCATCAGAATGAGGTATACATGTTTCTAGGATTCACATTCATGAATATTTGGGTGAAATATGGTGATTGAGTAAGTAACTATAAGATGCAGTATCAATTTAATTATGATTCAACTAATGTCGAGAATCTTTAGCCTACTGGAGAAAAGATTTTTGTTATTCAATTCTTACTTATATAATGATCCCCTTTGTGGACTCTTTGCTTGATGGATAGTTGGAATTTAGATTATCTTTTTTTGAGTTCTTATGGGTATTGTAAATGTCAGCATGGTGTAGTGAGTTTATTGCTGAATTTTTACTCTATTTTGAGTAGTTTGAGAAGATTTTAGCTATCTAAAACTATATGAGATTCTTTTCTTCACTTTGTTACTGGATTGTACTTGCAATGCAAATCTGATTCTACTACAACAAGGCATATTGTGGCTTGTTTTAGTCATGCCTAGCTGTCGTAAAAATGTAAAAAAACCATCTTTTGTTTTTATTCTCCCCCTAGAACCATCTAGTGGAATTGGAGGCATTTGATTCATTAAGATCTCTGTTTATGTTTTCCCAATTTCCAGCCCAAGAAAATGCTTTGCCTGATCAAGATCTTTAATGGAGAAACTGTTATGAATATGCTGTTTCACATTATCAGTAGGTTATTTTCACAATTGAGCATGTCATCAACATATATAAGTAACACAGTCAGATTGGAATCATGTTCAAAAATGAAAAGCAATTGTCATTGAGAGCATGTTTGAATCCATATTCAGTAAGCCTCCCAGTGAAATCATCTTGTTTGAGCCTATAAAGGCTTTTAATCGGTTAGCAAACATTCCTTCAATCTGTTCTAAACCATCTGAAGGAACCATATAGATATCCTCGTTAATAAAACTATTAGGTATAATCAACACCCTCTATTTGGTTATTTATAACCCGCTTTCAATTTATCAATGGTTCCATCTTATTAATGGTTCCTCGTTAATAAAACTATTAAGTAAAAAAAAAGTCTACATTTTTTGTTCAATGTCATTGAGTTCATCCTTCATGACCCTTTGCCATTCCGGAATAAGACATGCCTCCTTTACAATATTTGGGTTATTCAACTGTTTGATGTTCATTAGGAAATGTATTTTCCTTTTGATTATAAACATTTGAGACAAAAGGAATTTTTTTTGGAACATAATATGTTTTTGAAACATTCATAATCTAATCTTTGTTCCAAACATTCATAATTCAACTGTGATGTTTTTCATATTCTAATCTTTGCTTCAAACATAAGGGAAAATAATTTTATAGAATATTTGATGTACATATTCTATAGTTTTCAACGTCATGAATTCAGCTTTCTGTTAAGTTATATAACCTAAAAAAAACTTTCCTTATCCCCTTCTGTCAAACTTATATTAGTTTGGCTTTTTATTTGGAACATAACCTAAACAACAAATGTTTTAATTTCAGAATTTTAAATGGACATTTCCAATTAACATTTTTAGTTAACAATGTATTTATCAAATGAGTAAACACCTAATCACCTCTAATAAATGTCATACAAAATGTCATCTTATGTTTTTATAATAATTTGAAGTTAGACTGATTTCAATGAAAAAATGTAAAACAAAATAGTTTTACCAAATATTCTAACTTTAGATTTCAAAAACAAATTCTAAAATATCAAATTACAATTCCAAATTTAAAATACTTAATTCAATTCAAATCTCAATTCACTATTTCTGTCTCCCAATATAATCAAAATATCATTGTTTGAAAAACCGTTTCGATTATCAACTCGGTTTTTTTGGCGTATTTCAGTCCAACCGGTTGAACTATTGATTGGACTTAATTTTAATTTTATTTTAAATATATTAGTACACAAATTATATATATAATCAATGCATATGAAAAATAATTAAATAAATATTAATTAAACTTAATAATTAATAATTGGTTATATTCATGACTCTCACGTCATGAAATTATCAAAGTTAATAATCAACAAATATGAAGTCATATTGCTAGTTCACTAACAAAATTGACATAGTTATGTATTGATATGAGTTGCAACCTTTATGGGGATTTTATAAAATCTGACCAAATTTAAAATTAAATGATAATCTAGAGAATAGGGCTCAATTGCATAACCGTAAGGGTTCGACGCCTCCTCGGGCTCCGTCCGACAAGCCGCTCCATATCCCAAAAGTCTTCGATCCGACGCATCTCGCAACGAATGCCTTTACTGCCCTTTTTTTTTTCTCTTAGTCGTTCCAAGCGGTACATTCTTTCAAATAAGAACCTTACCGCCCTTATGTGAGAGAAGGGGGGGAGTCAGGGACCGATCTATCTCATTAAAGAATTTTATTTTACAGAGCACAGACCTCAGACCGATCGATTAAACCAATTCTTGTAGAGTTTCCCAGACCGGAGAAGTATTGAATGTCAACAAAATGAAGTAGGAAAATGATAGAAATTTATAGAAACATCTAGTTTTAAGTTTGACTTTAATAATATATAGTAGAGTGACACATGTAATAGTATTATATGGCGGAGTATAATAAATGAGAATAGTGAAAAACTCAGAACTATCTACCCGCTCCTATTATCTCTAATGGGTTCCTAAGCATTTCTAGGAACACCTTACCTGCAATCATCAAACGAATTCAATACATTAATTAATGGCTAATTTCAAGCATTTTCAGCGGCCAAAGAAGCAACATCTTCGAGGTTTCTCTTTCTCCCATTCACAAATCGATAACGTTGCATCCTCTGTCCGCAAGACCTCTGCTCGTTTGCCAATGCAAGGATCAACTGGAAGGAGACACCGAAGGCGCACGTATTCAAGGCCGATCTGTCTGGCCTGAGAAGAAGATTCAACATCCTTAACCTGTAGATTAGAGCCCATGTCTGGAGGAGAAATAAAACTTTTCGAACCGGAAATATTCAGTTTCATTTCCCGGTTGAACCGTCCGGTCGGACTGGATTTTGACCGATTCGAAAGGTAACTGTATTAAAGTTAAAATCTGGACCGCCCAATCAATCATTTCGCGGTTGAACCTGTTGGACCAACGGTCGGACCGCGTATTTTAAAACTATGCAAAATATAACCTATAAAATAGGACAACTTTTATTTTAACTAGTTTTGCAACATGAAATTATCAACTTCTATTGTAACATTTTCTATTAAAAATAGTTTTAATATTTTTTTTAAGAATTTTGCAACAATCATTTTAATTTATATTTTTAATATATATATATATTTTTAGAAAAACAACTTGATGTCATTTTATTAAAAACTCCTCAAAAAGAAAAAAAACAGACATAGTTTATTTCATCATTCTAACCAACCTAGAATATAAAAACAAAGTTTGAAATGAGAAACAAAAACAATAAAAAATTACAAATTTTATGACTTATTACAATGAATTAATCAAATCAATCTAATTAACTTATCTCGTTTTAAACATACTAACTTTTGTGACTTCCGAATATTTGATACCCCATCTTTCGCAAAACTCCCAATTCCTTTTGTCTTTAGGAACCCGCCTCCAAGTGTCGATGAGTGCCCGAAAATCAAACATAGCATTCTTCCACACTTCATCCATGTTTCTATGAACTCTCCCATAGATTCTAACATTTCTTTCTCCCATATGTGATAGATAATCGAGCCAAAATCGCATTTGAATATATTTGCTGGAAATTTATTACTCTTAGCTTTATTTTGGGCAACAACTTTAATTTCTTCCACGCTTCTGGAAAGCTCAATAAATCCATAGCCGAGATGAACTTGATCCACAATAGCTTGGTAAATGAACAGCTGCCCAATAAGTGGCCAATAGATTCCTCATTTCCCTTGCAAAGTAGGCAGCAAGCATCCAGAATATCCATGTAAGCTCGTATCCGATCCTGTGTATTAAGCCTACCTCGAAAAGCCAACCAAAGAATAAATTGATGCCTCGGGATGACATTCGAAGACCAAACAAGTGGAGCCCATTCAACAACCTGCCCCATTTCCCGAATAGCGTTCCATACTTTTCTGAAAATTAGCTTCCCATCTTGCCTGGATTTCCATTAAATAACGACTCTATTTTGTAATTGAATGTTGTTGATGTGATCAAGAACCCGCTGCTTTTTCGGAACCCGCCTAAGAAGTGAACCCCATTGCCCATCTCTTACTCTCTTACCATGGCAGCCAAGTAGTCTCTTCTATTTTGCACCACTCGGAACTCATCTCTAAGTACAAGTGGTTGGTTTTCATACCACGGGTCATATATCAAATAATGATGCAATGCTGTTTTTTAACTTTAGAACTTTCTTTAGAGACCAACGCATACTTTCCTTTATTTTGCTTGTCCAAATTCTTGCTTTCCATTTCATAAACCGAGAGTGCACCCATCTTACCCATAATGAATCCCATTTCTGCTCAATGGTCCAAAGGTGCTTGTATGTGATAGCTTTATTCCACTCAACACAACTTGTGATTCCAATACTGCCCTCATCCTTTGGCTTACAAATATCTGTCCATTTCAATTTCTTACCCCCTCTTCCTTGGCTGCCCCAAATGAAATCCTGCATTAACGAATTCAGCTCCTTCATCACTTTCTTCGGTACAACCAACTATTGTGCCCAATACTCAATTTTCCCAATGACGACGCTCTTAATTAGCTTGATTCTTCCCGCATACGATAGTTTCTTTGATGCCCAACCTGTAATAGTATTTTTTTTACCTTTTCGATTAGTGGTCAATAATGAACCATCTAAATTTGTCTCGCCATTAAGGGAATCCCCAAATATCTGACCGAAAAACATCCAGCCTCAATGCCCATAACCTCGTATATCCTCGCATTTGTTTCTTCATTGACTCCGTCGTAGAACGCTGAACTTTTTTCCTTGTTTATCGAAAGACCTATTTCTAACGAAGAAGGTAGGTCGCGACCGATCGACGCACTATCGCGAATTTTGCCCGACGATTATATTTTTCAAGATCGGTCGATTTCTTCAGTGAATTGATGATTCCTTCGGTCAGACTGCATGGAAGAAAGAAAGACACTGAAAGAGATCAAGTCCGGGAGATTTCTACGCTGAAAAACTAGTCGATGGTGAACGACGAACTGCGTGAACTAGAGTGAAAATGGCGCCATGTATTTTTAATAATGTACATATTACTAATTTATTTTGTAATATAATTTGTAACAATATTTTCAACTCAATTTATTTTTTTAAACAATTTTTTTACATATAATAATATAACATAAATTAAAGTCATTTATATTTCTATTAAGGTTATATATATATATATATATATATATATATATATATATATATATATATATATATATATATATATATATATATATATATATATATATATATATATATATAACCCTAATAGAAATATAACTAATGTATAATTCACGTCATCAGATATTGTCTCTCTCCTATTCTCTTTTTCTTAATTAAATTTTGTTTTCCTTTATCATATATATATATATATATATTTCCTTACCATATATCATCTAAAATATCATCTATATTAATATTAATTTAAGATATAAACAATTTTTTTGTTATAAATATAACCCATGGCGGGACGGGCCTACTCACCAAAACTCATTATTTAACGAGTTGACGGCGGGTCGGCCCACCATCTCGGTGGACTGAAAATCCCCAATTCAACCCAAAGTGGGTTGCGGGTTAGGCGGGCCAGCTTGCGAGTTGTCTCACTACAAATAAAAATAAATAAAAATCATTAATAGTTCTAAACAACAAGAGTTTAAGAACATGATCAAATAGTCATAATACACACCAAACAAGAATCTTGTCTATCGTTACACATTAATTGACCAAATAGTCAACAAAGTAACTAAAAATTGAAAAATCCATAAAATAATTTCAATAAAGTCAACATTTTTTAAATATCATCAATCGAGATATAATCCATGTCAAATCTTTCTCCTTCATCGCATTTCTCTTCAATGTATGCATCAACATCCTCTAGAACATTTGATCCTTGCTTGGACAATATTGATGTAACTATTACGTTGCCTTATTGATTTTTATCTACATATGAAATACACAAAAATAAAGGTAGTTAAAAATTCAAATCAAAATAAACTAATATATGAAGTCACAAGTCACAAATAAGCCAAGAACATAATTAAAATTTTATAAATAAAAATATCGATAACATATTCAAGTAACCAATTGCGAATACAAATAAGAGCTTTCACATTTCAGGAAGAGTGAAATTTCTATACTTGGTAAGCATTTGAGCACCAATAGAAAAAGTTGATTATGATGCGACAATAGTTATAGGAATAGCAAAAACATCACATGCCATAAGTGAAAGGATTGGGTACTGATTCTTTTGATTTTTCCAATGCTCCAAAACATCCAAATCTTGATAATATACAAATTCAAGTTTTAGATCCTCCAAATAGAGATCCAATTGAAAATTTCCAGCATTTGTAATTGTTTGGCTCTCATATGCCATCATTTCTTACATTAATTTAAATAGTTATAATAAGAAAATATAAACTAATTAGAGAGTACAAGTAAAAGAAACATTAAAAAACTTACATCAAAGATTCTCTTGCTCTATCCTTTAATTTCTCCTACACTTTGAAGAGGTATGTGTGTGGTAGAAGATCGTGGTTGTGAAGAACTTGTTTCGTTATTGTTAGAATATTGGCCAAAAAGCTTATACAATTTTCTCTTCACAAGTTCTATTTTCTCTTGGTATTTAACATAATCACTCTCAACTTTAGAATAAAAAATTCTAACATCGAAAGCTTTATATGTGGGTCAAAATTAACCCAAAATGCAAGCACTATGCTGTATTGATTCCAGTACTTTTCAAACTTCTCCATCATTCTTTTACACATATGACTTACCACCTCATCTTCATTCACTAAGTTTTCCTTCAATAAAACCTCAATTTTCCAAATTTGCATAAAATACAAATTTGAGGTAGGATAAGAAGAACCGAATATCAACTTTGTAGTGTCATAAAATGGCTCAAGGAACTCACATATTTTCTCTCCTCTTTTCCACTCTTCACTTGTAGGACACGATTTATAATTCTTATCATTGAATTGGAGAGAAGCAAAAGCCTTTTTATATTTGTCAGCACTTTCCAACATTAAATATGTTGAGTTCTAACGAGTACACACATCCAATCACAATCCAACATTATTATCAATGTTACCAACTACTTGTACACATTCTTGAAACTTCTTCATTCTAGTCTCTAAACCTTTAACATACTTGACTGACTCTCTAATTTTACTATAAGATAAAGTGTCAACTTTCAAACCTTCTTGAACAATTAAATTCAATATATGAACGGAACAACGGACATGAAAAACTCACCATCGCACAATAAACTATCATGCAAAAAGAGTTGTTCTTTCAAATGAACTTGCATACTGACAAAACTAGATGCATTATCCAATGTCAAAGAGAAAATCTTTTTTTCAATCCCCTAATCCTTCAAGAATTCAAACAATTTAGCAACTAATTCAACTCCTAAGTGTGGAGGAGGCATATGAGAAAAGTTAAGTATCTTGCTGTTCAATTTCCAATCACTGTCAACAAAATGAGCAGTCAAACAAATATACCCCTCACTAGTACATACTACCATTAATGCAAAAGAAATATGTCTTAGTATAGAGATAAAAGAGGACCCCATCCCTTCATATACAACGTACAAAAATTACAACAACAGAGACCATAACTCGTGTACACAAACCAATTCGTACACGTAGTGAGGTAATATAAATATAATAATGACGAAGAAGTACATAAAAAGAGAAAAGCTACTCTAATCTGAATCCGGCTCTAAATTTGGAACCATGCATGCGAGATACGACCCACTATGTTCCTCCCTCTCTTCCTCATCGTAGTCAATGTTTATGATCTCCTCTAACACTGGCCAGTAGAGCACTCATGCCTCAAAAATGGAATTAGCCCATCCCGTGAAGATCGGGACATAAATGGAATTCTCCCACAAATAAAGATAGATATAGTAGAAGTCTTGAGAGATAGGACCCTCCTCGGAAGGAAATGAGTGCCTCCATGGGGCAAAGGGAACATGCTAAACTGTCGAAACAGGTGGGTATTACCATAAAAGGTAGCCTTCTCCAAACCCAAAACAATGATAAATGGGCGACCACCCATCTAATACCTCATGGCATCAGGATGATACCACATGACTATGAAACGAACAGGGTGGTCCTCTAGGATATCCACAACCGGCACAACTCATGGAAGCATCATCAACTACATATGAGCAAAAGTGCGGTAAGGAATGAGAAGAGGACTGAGAAAGTGTAGCCTATCCAGCAACCAAATGTATAGAATGAGGGAGGGGAGACCTTCGCTAGGAATATGTAGCTGATCTTGAAGGAAAGAGATCCAATAGGGTCTTAGCTAGGATAAGACCGACCAAGCTCTAGGGTCTGGTCGCCATAGCATGGATGACTTCGACCAAACAAAGGGATGAAAGTGTCACATCAGAAGGACGCAGAAGGAAATGAGTCACAAACATCAGCATAATGCGTCGATGAGGCAATAGGCTCCTATGGGATCCCCATCTCAAACAGATGGTAAGGTCTATCACACGCAAGTCGATAGTCCTACCAACGATGGATTGTGAGACGCAAAATTGACTACACTCAAAGAAATTAAGGAGAATGCACCTCGACTCCGTAGTAGGGTGGGGAATCAATATGCTAATAAATAAATAACGTGCATTGATAATTTATTCTAAACAATCAAAGAGGGAAAAATGTTAGATTAATGTAGCCAACGATTATAAAATTACCACATTTAGAATATTTAGTTTAAATAATCAAAAGGGAGAAATTGTTAAGTCAAAATAGTTAATCAACTATTAGTATTAATAAACAAGAACTTAATTGTGTTTATTTAATCATATGCACATTAAAGAAAACCGGAAAGAAAAGGATGTCCGACATTTTGCAAATCGGTATTATGTGAAGACGTAACCGGTATTATATAATCGGCATTACCGATAGTTTGTAAGATCGACTTTTTAAAAACACATATTCAGTATTCTGTAAGAATCGACATTATGTGAAGACACGTCTGGTAGTTTATATAATTGGTTTTATATAAACACGTAACTAGTTTTCTACATAATTAATATTTTATCAAAGCGCCTATACTAGTTTGTGACCTGACAATTTACAAACACGTATCCAGTTTTATATGAAGTCAACACTTTGCAAGTTTTATATAAACACGCGTCCGACATTTTATAAATAAGTTTTATGTGAAGACACGTACCTAATAGTTTGAATTTCGGTATTATATTAAAGCATAGTTGGCATTCTACACATCAGTTTTATACTAAGGGACGCGTCCGGTTTTATCTTCCGACATTATATAACCTTGGTTATATAAGAAATGCGTCCAGTATTTTGTGACTTCAGTTTTACATCAAATTAGAACGCGTCTGGTACTTTACCATTTCGGTGCTACAATATGACGCTTTCAGTATTATCAGAAGACAACATTACATGTCTTCACTATTTGTTTCCATATTTGTGCAAAGACTGATGACGATCTTTTGGGAGCAGTAGAGCTATGATAAAAGAACCAAAGACAAGTAAAAACTTCTAAGATATATGTTCCTCGAAAATCATAATCACATTAATGAACATATTGGCTTATTATCATCCAAGTACAGATAAGATCGAAGAATATCTCATCTGATGTACTATTCTGGAACTCAACCAATTAAAATTAAGACAAATGTCTTATGAAGCAGATATATCTGTTGAAAAGAAAATATGTCCGTTGACATATGCCTACTTAAGAAGACGAAGGATATCTTGCTTCAACACCTGACCTTACTTTTTCCGAACAACTGGCTTTATAAAATATACAAGCTCTCAAGTTCTAAAAGTTCTCAAGTATACTAAAATGTTAAAAGTGTATTACAATACTAGTTATTCTGTGTGAGTTGGTTAGCATTGTAAGTTGACAGAATTTGTTTCTTTTTAATAGAGTGTGTGCCAGGAGTTTGAAAACAGACAGTAACTAAGTCCTAGTTGTTCGACTGGATTTGTCCAAGTGTTGTATTGAACCAAATCTTCTAGTGAACATCCTTCTCAAGTTTAAGAAGAAGGGTGATGTAGGAGCTTTGACTCCGAACATCCATAAACATTTTCCATGTCTTGTGTTCCTTTCTATTACATCATCCTAATCCAGTTGTTCTACTTCAAGTCGAAACAAACATTTCCGCACTTAAACTTGGTTCAAGAGTTTGTGACGACTTGCAAAGAATATAAACCGATATTAAATTCTAACAGAATTAATATCAAACGAAGTGTGTGTAAGCGTTCAATGTAAGCAGACTCCAGTCTCCATCGTTGATCCCAATCCTAACACAATAACATCAACTCCTCAAAAAGCGATCAAATGATGGCCTGAAAGTCATCTATGGTAGGGTAGATTTGTCTCCCATCTATGATGAACACTCGAACTGATGTACTCCAACGTCCTTGCATGTGCGCCATTAACGGGTCGTTTATCCTGGTGTTTATTAAGTGGAGAACCTCATTCCACCAAAAGGTGCGAATGAAAGAGCGTTATTCTCAAACAAAGATAAAAAACACCTTAATCTATTTTCGGGTAAACTCATGAATCATGATGAACCTGAAAACACAAGTTAAATAGCCTTTTTACGTTTTAAACCCTCTTTTTTTTTAACTTTAGCCCTATGAACATCTATATTTTCACTAGCATGCTATACATCCATCCCTAAGCATCAAGATTGTCTTACAACATAAAGAATGTCGTAATCAAGGAGTTACGAAATGAGAGGAACTGATGTATCTTAGTGCTTTATTGATATATTTTGGGCACATAGCCTGCTGGCGTAGTTATAATATATTATATACCATTTGACTACATAGTTTTGAAGTACAATGAGCATTTGAGCCCGTTCATGTGCAAACAGGCTTTATGATAAACCTTCTGTTTGCACACCCCTTCAATAAAAAACGTTGAACTTTGTCGGGTTTTATCCTCATGTAATTGAAGCAACCAAGCAAATGTGAATGTAATATTTACATTGTTCATGGGTTCTCACACCCTCAAGAAATTTTTTGTGAAGTTATAAATGTAACATCCTTTAGAATTTTTGAGGTAGTTTGGCTAACTACATGTTTTGAGCTAAACATCTTATGTAAATTCTCAGTAGAGTCGCAAGTTTTCTGTACTCCTTTTTTTTTCATTTCCTTAAAAATTACCCCGTCATTAAGGGTGAGTTGTACAATTCGGAAATTATCGACCCCATGCCTTACCTTCCGTACGTGCTCCTACGGTAGGAGACAAGGTATTTTTATGGTATGTTTGACTCGTGCACTATTTTGAAGAGAAAACATTTTTTGTTTGTTAATCAAGCTATGTTAAAGAACCATTGACATACCTTCCTTTGCATCCCGTAAAAATTGGAGAGGGATGAGAAACCAAAATTAGAGTTCTCTAGCATAAGATTTTTAAATTGGCCCGTACATGTTTTAAATCGATCCACTCGCGGATGTATCAATTTAATTGACTTTATAGTCGTAACTTTAATTTTATTCTTAAAGAAACTAAAGAAAAGAAAACAATGTCTTCATTGGTCTTGTATTAATCAACATTTCATCCATCCAAGAACCTGTTACATCTTGAGGAGTGGTAAAACTGAGATTAGGGAAATTATGCCTATGAAACAGTTGATCAATGGGGTGTGACCTCTGTATGAAGTCATCAACTAGTATAAGATGTTGCAACTAAGTTTCAACACCATGACCAACTGCTCTCATTTCAAAACAATTAAGACTGGCCATTGATTTTGGCATAAGCTTGAAAACCAAGGAACATCGTCCAAACATGTTTCCTTAAAGACTACCATTATCGATCCATTGTAATGCTGGGATAACATAACCCACCGTTTCCTAGTATAAAGCAAGTCCCAGATAAACAATAGCTTCTTGTGGACCAAGGTCACCATCTACAAGAACCCACTGGTCATTGAAGTCTTTAATATCTAAACCTTCTTATCTGACTTTACAAGTGTTACAAGACATTTATCAACTTGATGATGTTAATGCTCAACAAACATGACCAGTTGCCCATCTTCTTGAGTTGTCATGATGTTGACCGGCTTGAAACAATGGCCTTGCATGACAGCAGACAGAAAGAACTGATGATGATAATTCTCGGTTTCGCAATAGAACATTATCAAGAATCTCCATGAATGATGAGTAGTAGTAGGAAGTTCTATTGCAATATTCAACTTTGTCTGTTTTAATTCTAGTATGAAATCATAATTCTCTTGTCAGAGTTATGGATCTGTATTATATCTAGATGTTTTGCACCATTCATGAGAATCATTATGGATCATATCAACAGATGGTAATGTGGCTTTTGATGGAAGTAAAGTCTCGAAGATTGCAGATAGGACCGCAAAATAACAACATCATTA